>NC_053489.1:669324595-669624595 GCF_905171775.1 Rana temporaria | reverse complement strand
ACATAAAAAAAAAACTTAATTTTTTAGAACCCGAAAAACGGTCGTGTGTACGCGGCTTAAGAATATTTAGGGCATAATTGTTGTCCCTTCTTCTGCATCGCAGGTGTTCCTCTTTCTGCGTCAGCAGTAGTGTTGCTCACGAATATTCGTATTGCGAATATTCGGCTCGAATATGGCATATTCGAGTATTTGCGAATATCTCGAATTTCGCGGCCAATATTCGCTATTCCGAATATAAAAAAAAATTGCGAAATTTCGCTAATGCGAATTTATTGCGAATATTTTGCGAATCTTTTTTTTTTTTTTCTGATTGGCTCTGATGCAAAAGAAGGGCGGAGAAAGTATTCTCGAATATTCGGAAATTGAAAATTCGGAATATTTTATCAAAAAAAAAATGTTGTGAAATATTTTGACAACTGTGGTAGGAGAACTCTGATTGGCTCTGATGCAAAAGAAGGGCGGAGAAAGTATTCGCGAATATTCGGAAATCGAATATTGGTGATATTTTATGGAAATTTCGCTAATGCGAATGCGAAATTGATTGCGAGATTTTGACAACTCTGATTGGCTTTGATGCAAAAAAAGGGTGGAGAAAGTATTCGCGAATATTCGATTTCCGAATATTCGCAAATACTTTCTCCACCCTTCTTTTGCATCAGAGCCAATCAGAGTTCTCCTACCACAGTTGTCAAAATATTTCACAACATTTTTTTTTGATAAAATATTCCGAATATTCAATTTCCGAATATTCGAGAATACTTTCTCCGCCCTTCTTTTGCATCAGAGCCAATCAGAAAAAAAAAAAAAAAATCGCAAAATGTTCGCAATAAATTCGCATTAGCGAAATTTCGCAATTTTTTTTTTTTTTTTTTTTTTAAATATCACGAATATTCGATTTTAGCGAATATTTCACGAATATTCGGCTATATATTCGTGATATATCGCGAAATTGAATATGGCGTATTCCGCTCAACACTAGTCAGCAGTGGTTCCCTATTTTTTTTTTCTTTTTATTCCAGCAGCAAAAAATAAAAAAATTAGGGCTGTGCAAATTAACTTTTAATTAATCGATTAATCTTTAATTTTTTTGATCGATCAAGATCTTTTTGATCGATTAAAATTCGTTTGATTGGTACTCACCTCTCCGCCAGCTTCTGGGCCTTCAGGGAGTTCCGTCGGAGATCCAGTAACGTCACGGACACCGGCGGGGCTTGCCGTGTCCATCTGAAGGGCTCCTTTGCTGTGCCTTCATATCTGCATGCCGGCGGGACCTTACTATCTGCCACACGCAAGGTCTGTTACACTTCCCTCTATCAACCTGGGATTCTATAACCATCCACTGGGAGTTGTTATAGTTCCCTTCATGGGACATCTAAATGCCGACGGACTGATGTTAACCTCTCCTCATCTGGATTCAGCAGTGGTATTGTTGTACACATTTTTATACCAGTATCATACTTAGCTACATGTTTTTATGACTGCTTTTGGTATCGTTTGGTATTACTCGCACCATTTTTACAGTTTATGTAGCTACATCAATTTTATCTCCAGTGCAATATTTATTTGGTTACCTACTTGAAGACTATAAAAGTTTTAATGTTATTCCCATCGAGCGCTGCCTTTGTGTGTTTTTTGTATCCTGCTATCCATTTTCCAGTGGTTGGTAGCTGCACTGGGAATCAGCCTGCAAGGAGATCAGCTAAAAGTAGTTGGATCTGTATGTGCGTTATAATTACTCGAAATTAGTCGATTAATCGATTAAAAACCAAAACGATTAATCGAACAGAAAAATTTTGATCAGTAACAGCCCTAAAAAAAAATCTCCATAATTGCCGTGGCATTGCGGCGCCTGCGTGATGAAATTGTTTGTGCATACTATTTACACATACCTTGATTATTTTAAATTTTGGCCATTTTAGATTTATCCTTGGATTTCTCAAATTCCATAATATTTTATTAGAAGTATTCAAAGATACAAGAATAGGTACATAAAAGTTACAAGGGCCCATCAGCCTGAAGAAACATTTGAGTTCTACAGTCATAACAATGAAGAAATGTTTTAATCTAATGTGGGTAGAATGTAGAGCAGAACAGAGTTGGTTTGTAAATATTTGGAAGCTGTATACATTATAGAATATACGGGAGCTTTGTGTTATTTAGGCCTATGAAGCCTGTTTCTATAGAGAAATCAGAATCCTAATGGTATTGAATCTGGCGTGTGCTGAGCTGGCTTCTTGAGACCGGCTGATTTGGATAGCTAGGTTTAAAGGGGTTGTAAAGGATTTTTTTTCCCCCTAAATAGCTTCCTTTACCTTAGTGCAGTCCTCCTTCACTTACCTCATCCTTCCATTTTGCTTTTAAATGTCCTTATTTCTTCTGAGAAATCCTCACTTCCTGTTCTTCTGTCTGTAACTCCACACAGTAATGCAAGGCTTTCTCCCTGGTGTGGAGAAAGCCCCCCTGGTGTGCAGAAGAACAGGAAGTGAGGATTTCTCAGAAGAAATAAGGACATTTAAAAGCAAAATGGAAGGATGAGGTAAGTGAAGGAGGACTGCACTAAGGTAAAGGAAGCTATTTAGGGGAAAAAAAAATCCTTTACAACCCCTTTAAACATAGCTATCCAAATCAGCCGGTGGGGAGGGGGCGAGGCAGGAGAGTCAGGACAGGACTACTTTTCAGATAGAGAAAGGAGCTGTGTGTTAGTGGGCGTCCTGACACTCCTGCTCGCCCCCTCCCCCCTCAAGAGGCTTTCTCCACACCAGGGAGAAAGCCTTGCATTACTGTGGTGTGGAGTTACAGACAGAAGAACAGGAAGTGAGGATTTCTCAGAAGAAATAAGGACATTTAGAAGCAAAATGGAAGGATGAGGTAAGTGAAGGAGGACGGCACTAAGGTAAAGGAAGCTATTTAGGGAAAAAAATGTTTTCCTTTACAACCCCTTTAATTAGGATAGTGTGGGGGTTGTAGTTTAGGTTGCTGAGTGGCTACTGTCATAGGGTGGATGTTAGTGGTTGGGGGTAGATCCAAGATTGACAGTTCTGCTGGGCACCTAGATGAATTACAATATTTGGGTATGGGATGGCAGGGGTAGGAGGGAAGGTTGGGAGAGGAGGGATATAACTTTCGGTAAGGGCTATTGATGTGTAGGGGATGAGGGTTAGGACGGGCTGGGTCGAGACGGAGGGGGGGGGGGGTGTGTGCCTCCAACCTAACCCTGATCTTCGACCCAACCATCCCTACCTATCAAAAGAGTATGATTATTGTTCCAGGCTTAGGTGGAGGGTGGATGTAAAGTTTGTGTGTATTCTGGGGTTGTTTGAAAGTGGTACCAGCAAGAGAGATGGCTATGATCTCTTCCATTTCGATGATTTTGTTGAGTCTCTGAAACCATTCTTTGAATAAGGGAGCATGTGCCTTGCCCCACAAGACTGGGATACATAGCTTAGCTGCATTTATCATATGCATGGCTAGAGATCTATGATAAGAGCATCTGTATAATGTGGTGTGGTGTGGTGTAAGAGAAGTTGGGCAGGGGAAAAAACCCTTGATGTTACGTCATGGACATCCCTTGCGGAACTGTGTTATGATGGGGCATGCCCACCAAGTGTGTATAAGAGAACCTGGCTCTGAGGTGCATCTCCAACATAAGTTGGACACTGATGGAGCAAATTTGTGAATAATAGTCGGGACTCTGTACCATTGAGTTAGGATCTTATACCCATTTTCTTGAGTTGATACATTTGTCGAACCTTTAAGGATGTTTTCATAAACTCGTACGCAATGTTTATCCTTGGTTTCTTATTAGCGTACATTTCTGCTTTTTTGGTTCTCACACAGTCCAAGGTCTTGTCTTCCTGGGTCCTCCTGTATGCCCTGGCTGGTTGGCCTGCTCCATCTTAAGCTCCCAGACAGAGCATGTCCTTGCATGTCCCTTAATGTCTTCTCCCTTTTGAATATTTTTGGATCTTTTTTCCCCCACAAATTTTCTAGTTGATATGCAAGTGCAATTATTGTAGGGAGTGGAGATTGTGATTTTTTTTTACCCATAGCAGGTTTATATGTAGTTTTATTAACATCATTTTTATGACATGGTCTCTTCACAGATACAGTATCTTGGTTTGACTGTCTCCTGAAGGAGTAAACGCTGCTTCACGAAACATTGGGAGATACTAATCAACATGTACTTACCTTCTTATATCTGCAGTGTTATTCACATTTAGCCAATATACAGTGGGGATTGAAAGTTTGGGCACCCCAGGTAAAAATTTGTATTAATGTGCATAACGAAGCCAAGGAAAGATGTAAAAATCTCCAAAAGGCATCAAATTACAGATTAGACATTCTTATAATATGTCAAAAAAAGTTAGATTTTATTTCCATCATTTACACTTTCAAAATTACAGAAAACAAAAAAATGGTGTCTGCAAAAGTTTGGGCACCCTTACATAGTTACATAGTTAGTCAGGTTGAAAAAAGACACAAGTCCATCCAGTTCAACCACAAAAAATAAAAAAACAAAAATAAAAAACACAGTAAAATCCTATACACCCAACTCCATTCCCACAGTTGATCCAGAGGAAGGCAAAAAACCCCAGCAGAGCATGATCCAATTTGCTACAGCAGGGGAAAAAATTCCTTCCTGATCCCCCGAGAGGCAATCGATTTACCCTGGATCAACTTTACCTACAAATCTTAATACTCAAGTTATATTCTGTACATTTAGGAAAGAATCCAGGGCCTTTCTTAAAGCAATCTACTGAGCTGGCCAGAACCACCTCTGGAGGAGTCTGTTCCACATTTTCACAGCTCTTACTGTGAAGAAACCTTTCCGTATTTGGAGGTGAAATCTCTTTTCCTCTAGACGTAAAGAGTGCCCCCCTTGTCCTCAGAGTTAATATCTTGTACTGACCCCTTTGACAAGTATCACAGCTTGTAAACGCTTTTTGTAGCCAGCCAAGAGTCTTTCAATTCTTGTTTGAGGTATCTTTGCCATTCTTCCTTACAAAAGTCTTCAGTTCTTTGAGATTTCTGGGCTGTCTGTCACGCACTGCTCTTTAAGGTCTATCCATAGATTATTCAATTATGTTGAGGTCAGGAGATTGTGAAGGCCATGGCAAAACCTTCAGTTTACACCTCTTGATGGTAATCCCCGTGGATTTTGAGGTGTGTTTAGGATCAATTATCCATTTGTAGAAGCCATCCTCTCTTTAACTTCAGCTTTTTCACAGATGTCATCAAGTACCATCCAAAATTTGCTGAAATTTTATTGATACATTTTTCCTTCTACTCGTGAAATGTTCCCTGTGCCACTGGCTGCAATACAACCCCAAAGCATGATTGATTCACCCCCATGCTTAACAGTTGGACAGAGGTTCTTTCATTAAATTCTGTTGCCCTTTCTTCTCCAAACGTACCTTTGCTCATTCCGGACAAAAAGTAATATTTTAACCTCATCGGTCCACTAGAACTTGTTTCCAAAATGCATCAGGCTTGTCTATATGTTCATTTGCAAAGTTCAAATGCTGATTTTTGTGGTGAGGACGTAGAAGAGGTTTTCTTCTGATGACTCTTCCATGAAGACCATATTTTACAAGTATCTCCTTTATAGTGAATAGTGTACCACAACTCCAGTGTCTGCCAGATCTTTCTGGAGGGGATCGTACAGTCAAACGTGGGTTTTGAATTGCTTTCTCTCACAATCCTGCGAGCTGTTCTGTCTGATATTTTTCTTGGTCTTCTAGATCTTGCTTTAACTTCCACTGTTCCTGATGACTGCCATTTCTTAATTACATTCCGAACAGAGGGATATTGACATCTGAAAACGCTTTGCTATCTTCTTATAGCCTTCTCCAGCTTTGTGAGCGGTCAACTATTTTCACTTTCAGTTTTCCTAGACAACTGCTTAGAAGAACCCATGGTGCTGATTGTTGGGGGGAGGGTCAGATGAGTCTGGGCATTTAAAACTTTTGGGATTGACGTCACCTGGTCTTCCCAGGACGATGATTGAGAACAATCCATGACACTGGCAGGTCTCAGCTTTGCAAAGGGGGCAGTGCATGCTATAAATTCAGCAGGGTGTCCAAACCTTTTGCAGACGCCATTTTTTTGTTTTCTGTAATTTTAAAAGTGTAAATGATGGAAATAAAATCTAACTTTTTTGACATATTATAAGAATGTCTAAACTGTAATTTGATGCCTTTTGGAGATTTTTCTATCTTTCCTTGGCTTCGTTATGCACATAATACAATTTTTTACCTGGGGTGGCCAAACTTTCGATCCCCACTGTGAATCAACCTATAATGTATCTTTTGCATTTTTTATATTATGACATATATATCGTATCCATTTACTGCTCAAGGATGTCAAAATGGCAGTCCTCCAGCTGTTGCGGAATTACAAGTCCCATCATGCCTCTGCCTGTGGGAGACATGCTTGTAACTGTCAGGCCCCATACTCACGACCAAACAAGTTTGCTGAAAGTGGCCCGCGGACCAGTTTCAGGCATACATGTTTGGTCGTGTGTAGTTACGAGCGTACAGAATTTCACCGTACATTTGCCCGCGGGCCGTTTTTTCAGCAGACATTTATTTCCAAACTGTTTTAAAAACGTCGCTCAAATCCTGTCGAACGTACATGTTTGGTGGTGAGTACACAAAACCAAGTACAAAAACCCCTGCGCATGCTCAGACTAAATGAGGCCACGGGAGCGCTCGTTCAGGTAAAACTCACGTTTGTTTGGGATATGGCACATTCGTCAATAGAAAGATTAATTCTAGCAATAGAACACTGAAGCAAACCACACAATAAACAACGCTTGATGCCGTCGTTTTCTTCATTCTTCTCTTGCTATAACTAATCAGTTATTTAGCTCATGTTATTTCAACTGAGTTGTTCATACTGAAAAGTGACATTTGTTAGCTGTGATGTAGTAAGATTGTTGCAAACTTTTATTGGCCCGACGTATCATATTTTTAGTGGTCCTCCACATTTCAAATTTTTTGCTTTTAATGTTTAATGGTTATCTTTCCCACTTTCTTTCGGTGTTTATAGTTATGTCACCATTTAGAATATTTTAATAGGAAATAGTTTTGATTTAGCTTTTGTTTGTATATTTAACAGGATTTTTTTGAAGGTTGTTTAAATTGTCTACCATGTTGGCACACCAAATGACCCCCCCCCCCCCCCCACATGAGTTAGTGAATATTTTAGATTAATCATTTTATTTGTTTGTAATGTTTGATGCCTAAAATAATACCCACAGTATTACAAACAATAGGCACGTTTTTCAAATCAACAAAAAGGCTTTTATTTGAGCAAATTATAAAAAGGATAAAAAACAGAATGGCAAGCACTTGAACAGCTAGCAACCATACATGCAAACTTGCATTTGAAACATGGTGAAGGATAAACTAGCAACCTCAGGAAGCACACAAAATAAAATCTGAAGCAGCAGCACATAACCAAAGGAACCAAGGCTGTGGTAGTCCAAACAAGATGCCATTTGTGGGGGATCAAATGGAAGGCAGGGCATCAACGTCTCCTTCTTCCTTGCAAACCTTCCTTCCAGGCTGCCTTCCAGCGGGTCTTCCCTGGGCCCTTGCAGGTGGGGATGATGTGGCCAGCAGGAGAATGGTGTTCAGCAAGCCGGGCCGGGTCACATAGCCCAGTGTCTGGGGTCAGCAGCTCCCTCTGCATCCACCAAAGGGCCTGGTTGATGATTGCCCTTGGCCAATTGCCTCTGCTCCTCCGTGCCTTTATTGAGGTCATGTGCCACGGAGGCACTGTAGGCCTCAGTGGGGTTGAGGGGGGCCCTCATGATGGCACTCGCCTCCTGAATCATTTTCAGGCTGGCTTTCTCCACCTGCCCCCAATTTCTTTCTTACGGCCTGGTGGCCTAATATAAAGGGGAGGAGCCTGGCTGGTGGTGCTTGTTCCTGGGGAGCTGCTGACGCCACTGGGCCCGGCCTCCTCCTGGCTGCCACTGACCCCTTCGTCCTGGCTGACAGTGAGGAGAGGATCTGCCACCTCCTGGCTGGTCTCTTCTTCCTGTGTAAAAAAAAAGGGACATGTCGTAATATATTTAGGAATATACTCACTCACATTTTCATGCTTGAATCTTATTTTTTGCCTTGAATTTAAACTTGAAAACAGACTCACCCTCTGACCCCTGCAGTTGTCATCCCTGACACCTATTTGTTTGCCCACGATTTTAGATTTTTACTTCCCAGCTTGTATTTTATTAACCAATATCAAGTCAAGAATCAAACAATAATTAAGATTATTACATAAATAGTTATGAAACTACTATACCTCATCATCGTAGAGGCGCAGATCTGCCTCTCTGTCAGCCAGGCCCTCTTCATCCGACTCTGCAGGGCTGTGGTGATCTGGGGAAGTCCCGCTGGGAGGTAGCGTGGAGGGAAGGCTGGGATTCAGACTTGACATTGATGGCCTGCCTTCCAGTTGATCCCGCAAAAATGACATCTGGTTGTAATACCACAGCTTGGGTTCCTTTGGTGGTCTTGCTGCTGCTCCAGATCTTAGCTGCTTTTGGTGAGCTTTGTACGCTCTCCTATATGTGCCCCTGAGGTTGGCAAGTTTATCCTTCACCATGTTGGCACTGCATTCTGGCACCCATGTCCTCATGTATGCTGCTAGCTGTTCAAGTGCTGCCGCTCGTACGTCCTTATTGTGGTAATGGTCCTGCTTTGAATCCCACAGGATGGGCATTTCCCTAAATTTATCCATCAAGTGCTGGATAATCTCTTGGCTCTGCAGGAGATCCATTGGGAAATTAGGATTTACTCTTTTTTTTTCTAGATTGAAAAAATAAAAAGAAACCAAAAACACTATTAAAAAAAGCCTCAGCATTTACATTGATAGAATATGTTGTTTAAAAAGTAGTACCTATATAGAAATACAAACACAGTGTCTCTTGTTTAGAAAATGCTGGCCAGCTCTGCCCCATTGGTTGGTTGTAGCTAACATTTTTTTTATACATGCCGCCCCTTTGGTTACATTGCAGGAAATAATATAAATCTACAACCATACACAATTATTAGAAATGACAGCATTCATCAAGGCACTATTGCATGTGTAGATATCCTGCCCCTCAGCATTGATTACATGAAAGAAACTTCCTAATGACCTCTGTCCAACCAACACAGAACAATACTTGGCCTGATCTGAATACACCCTACATAATTGATAATGAGTCACAGCATTTTTGACCTCTCTATTTTGTGATGTCTACAAAAGCATTTGGGTACGAAAATCACATTCTGGTATCCAAGAGACATAATAGCTTAATAAAACTGTGCAACCAACAGACCAAACCCCCATCCCATTGCTCTACATTTTAGAGCCCGCTGCTGATCCCATGTTTAAATTTCTTACCTGCCTCTCTCACAATCCTCGTTTCTTCCGCTCGCTGAATTAACACGTAACCTACGTAATCACGTCAAGCGCCTTTTATCCACTCCGCGTATGTATGAAACGCCGCCCTCGTCACCTTTGCCATGCCCCTAATCAATTGAAAAAGTAAATATGGCGTTAACTGTGTAGGTTCTGGAATCGCGCGAATATTCTCCGCGTAACCTACGTCAATACGTTGTTGGCATTCGCGACACTCCGCATATGCAATAATCCCCGCCCTCATCTCCGCCCCTGACGGGACATTTCCTCGTTTCCACGCCCCTAATCTCTGTGGGAAGGAAAGATGGCGATGTCACACGAGCGGGCACGGAGCTCTCATGGCGCAAGTGAAGGGACAGAGGCAGGACCGTCCCGATCCAGGCCTAAAAGATATAAAGCCACTAATATGGCGTTCGAAGAAATGGTGGAGTTGGTTTACATCATGAGGAGGAAGGATTATGATGGTGAATGTGGGCCCTACAAAACACCGAACCGTAGGAAGTCACACATAATGGACAAGGTGGCAAGGAGAATGAGGAGAATGTTTGGTGTCACCAGGTCAAAGGAGCAACTACGGAAGCGTTGGTCCGATTTAAAATTGAGGGAGCCACATCACATGAAGAAGATACTCAAAATTCTGCGTAAAAGTAAGTCCATATTATTTAAGGGGGGGGGGGAATGTCTGCAATAATGTGTTGACATGTATTTTTTCACATCTGCCTCCTTGGCCTGCTTGTACTTTTGAACACGTGTAGATACTGTATTGTGTTTATGTCAAATAACAACCTTAAACAAATTTTGTGAAATAGTAAACACGCGTAATATGACATTGTTTAGCAAAAATGTGACGTTACTCCAGGAACAACACACCTGGACATGGCTGACTGGCCCCAAACTTGGTTTTCCAACATTGTTGAATAGCAAAATCACAGAAATTAAATTGAGTGAATGTGACAGGCAAACAAGATTCATTCTCCAAAATGCAAATAAAGTTGATGTTTTAACATCTTGAAATGCAAAGCACCTGTGTCTCAAAAATCAAAGTATATTTATTTGGAGGGTCGACGAGAATTAATGTTTTGGGGGGACATCCATTTGTGTCACTTCTTTGCAAAAAAGGGGCAGGATCAGAGCTTGGCCTAGAACTACGCCAAAAATGGAGGATTGCTGAAAGAATAAACAACCAAAAATCATCATAAATGTATCGTCTATGCAATGTGTGCGATTTATGATATCCAATATCTGTGTGCTGATGAGTATCCCTTTTGTTTTTTATTATTTCTTATAGGGGAAAGAAGACGCCAGCAATTGGAGGAGGCAGAGAGGGCCAGACACCCGGAAAATCAAACACCTCCACATGTTGAGCAGGAGGAGGCTGGGGAAGGAAGAGAGGAGGATGTGGAAGGAGAAGAGGATGTGGAAGGAGAAGAGGATGTGGAAGGAGAAGAGGAAGGAAGAAAGGAGGAAGGAAGAGAGGAGGAAGAAGTTATTTTGGACTTAGAATTTATATCAGATGAAGGGCAAGTGGCGGAAGAACAATTTGGCGAATTGCAAGAAGGTGGATTGATGGATGAAGGAGGAGTCGAAGATGATGGGGAGGTGGTGGAAGAAGGAGGAGTGATAGAAGATGATGGGGAGGTGGTGGAAGAAGGAGGAGTGATAGAAGATGAAGAAATTGGGGATGTGGAAATTATCAAGCCATCAGGTCAGTGTCACCCCTATATTAATAGGGCCAAACATATGCAGATAGGCTGGAAATTATTTACATATTTTGAATGCCAATTTGTTTCTTTTTAGGGGATGAAGATGGTGTAGCACATTTTTCACGTGCAAGTGCTTCTATAATTGTACAGCAACTAATGGAGTGCAGCACGGAAATGGACATTATGCGGGAAAGGATGCTAGTCATGGAGCAGAATGTGCGAAATGTCATTTCAGAGTGTAGCACGGAAATGGAGAACATGCGACAAAGGATGCTAGTCATCGAACAAAATTACAAAAATATCATTGACATGATGGGCCGTGTCAAAGACTGAACCACAGAAGCCCATCCCCCGCCCATCCCCCGCCCACAAAACCCTTTTTAATTTTAGTACTTTATAATACGCCAAAATTTCTAAATGCACACACAGTGTGCCAATATGTGCTATCTGCCATCACAGACTATCTATTGTCTGTGCTTTGTGGGTACAAACCCCTCCTCGATCCTCAAGTAGTTGAGAGGAAGGGTTTGCTCCCACAAAACACAGACATTGATCACCCATGATGTCAGATAGCACATGTGGCCATTTGTCTGTTTAACCAATGACATTTGGCGAGTTTTCACTGAATGTGTGCATTTAGAAATTTTGGCGTGTTCCAGTGTGAAAGCACACCATCCATATGACTGACTGCTGTTCTTTTTTTAAATTTTTGTTTGGTGTTGATCTTTTTTGGTTTGTAAATGTTTCCAGTTTCAGATCACAAAACGAACAAGAAATCTCACCTAAAGAAAGAAGTTAACTAATTTTTGTAAAAAAACCAAAAATTCTTGCGTATAGTTTCAGTGAAATTATTCTTACATTGTGTTTCGATCATTATTATTGCTAATCACTGTCAATAAAGACAAAAAAATAAATATTTAAAAGCCAATATTTTGTAAGAAGAATTTGCAGGAAATGTTTTCTGCCTAAAAATACACATTTCTTGTTAAAAAATGACTAAAATAAAAAAAATATAATGAGACATCAAAATCAGAAAAATGAGTGGCTTCTTATTTCTAGACTGAATACCCAGTTAGTAGATGAGTGAATAATGTGCAAATGTGTTTAGTTAATACATCTGAGTAAGTAAATTTGGCACTAGAAGTGCACTATTTTTGGAGAGAACCTGGAAGACAGAAAAATAGAGAAAAAGCAGTAATGACAAACAACTGTATAAAGTCCAATGGTCTAATTATTTATTAGTTGTGAGAATATTCCTTTCTTTGGGGGGCCGAATTAGAAAGAAATATGATCTGGCATAGCAATGGCCCCCCGACCCATGAAGTACTCAACATATTTGTCGCGTACCTCACGAGCAGATTGGGTGGCCAAGCCAGCGCGACCAGTGTCCAGGCCAGGAATGTTCTCTGAGGGTAGTCCTGCCTCAGAGCCCATGGAGGCTAGGTACGTCTGGGAGTGCCTGCGTAGAAAATTGTGCAAAATGCAGCAGGCAAATATAACGGTGTTCAATTTATATTCCGCCAAATGTATCGATGTCAGGAACAGGCGGAACCGGTTGCTGAGGATCCCAAAGGCATTCTCGACTACCCTCCGAGCCCTGGACAACCGAAAATTGAACACACTCCTCTCTGAGGTGAGGGTCCTCTGGGGAAAAGGCCGCATTAGGTGAGGTCCAAGGCCGAAAGCCTCGTCCGCTAGGAACACAAACGGAAGTCCTTCCACATTATCTTCATCTGGTGGCAATGCCAGACCACCAGTTTGGAGACGATCATAGAAATCAGTCCGTGCGAACACTCCCCCATCTGACATCCGGCCGTTCTTCCCCACGTCCACATATAGAAACTCATACTGTGCCGACACCACCGCCATCAACACGATACTATGATAACCCTTGTAATTATAATAGTAGGACCCCGAGTGGGGTGGGGGCACAATGCGGACGTGTTTCCCATCTATTGCTCCACCGCAGTTAGGAAAATCACACCGCTCGGCAAATTGGGAAGCCACAGACTGCCATTCCTGTGGTGTGGAGGGTAGCTGTGGGGACAAACAAAAAAAGAGATTTAGTACTTTGGCACATAAACATTGCAAACATAATCCTACAAGCATCCTTGTGCAACTTTACATTTTTTAAATAGCATTTGCAAATTATGAAGGGAGAATTTCGGGGCACAAATATATAGGCCCACTTAATTAATAAGAGACTCCACAGCCCTCTGATGGGGACAAAAACACTTTGAAGGGGGGGTGGGGGGTGTTTAAACTGTTTTTAGAAAACAAAAAAACAAAAAAAAAAGTGGCATGGTGGGGGTTGGCCCGAAGATAGCATGCTGGACAGGTTAATATTGGGTAAGATCAAAATATGCAGGTAGGCCAAAATAAAAATAACATGTAAAAGCTGATATCAACATGCATAGGGAGAAAAGGGAACGTTAGTTAAACACACAGCATATCTGGGAAATAAAATTAAAAGTTAGTTTGCAACATTATTATAGACACATTGTGAGGTTAAAATGAGGAAACTTACCTTCATATACTCCTCGTGCATAACTTTAATGATGGCAGCACACGTGTCCGGTATGATGACCCCAAGCGCCTGCGGAGAGATGCCTGTCGAGAACTTGAGGTCCTGCAGGCTCCTCCCAGTCGCCAGGTACCGCAACGTGGCAATAAGCCTCTGCTCGGCCGTGATGGCTTGGCGCATCACAGTGTCCTGCCTCGTGATATAGGGGGACAGAAGTTCCAGCAGACTGTTGAATACGGGGTCCGTCATGCGGAGAAAATTCCTATAGTCATTAGGATTATTCTCTTGGAGTTCCCTAAGCAGAGGCATATGTGAGAACTGGTCACGCTGGCGCAACCAATTCTTGGTCCAGAAACGCCTCCGCCCCCTGTTTCTGGCCAAAGTACTGGAATAATGAACATATCCAGCAGCCATCCCATAAACAGCACCAACTCGCGAAAATTGACGCTGCTGCTCCATCATGGCTTCAAACCGGCCGGCTGGTCAGTCAAGAACACACTCCAACAGAAAGCACAATCAAATCCAGCGGTACCTGCAAAGAACGCACGACACACAGATACGAACGCACAGTACGAATCTGCTAAGCAGAACGAACTGCACGCCTGTACCCGAATGCCAACTACGTACCCACAAGCACACGCACTGAACGAGAAAATACTACCTGCTAAAGCCTGGAGACCGAGAAGCGCGAATCAGCTCTAACCAAACCTTCACTAACACGAGCAAAGCCGTAACTAGCAAAAGCGGAACAGAGGGCGTCGCCATTGACTTTGGCCTTTCCCTTTATAGTGACGTCAAACGTGGATTACGTGCACGCGTTCAGGTCCGCAGGGAAATATCGTCCGCTGGTGTGTACAAGCCAGCGGGCCAAATGAAAAAACAGCCTTGTACGCCGGAAACAGCCCGTCGGACATTTCGAACGGACATGTTTGCTCGTGAGTACTCGGCCTCAGCCTTGCAATGCCCCATGGGACTTGTAGTTCCACAACAGCTGGAGGGCCACCAATTTGTCACCTACTGTATGATTTACTGCATCTATTTTTAACTTAAATAAAATGTAAATTTCATGTAAAGTGGTATTAACTTTTTTGGTGTAACTTTAATGTTCTATAGGCACAGTCTTTTTCTGTTAATTTGTGGTAATAGGGACTGATGCCGCGTACACACAACTTTTTTTTGCGATGTGAACAATTACATTTTTTTTATGAAATTAAAAACGACCGTGTGTGGGCTCCAGAGCATTTTTCAAGACGTTAAAAATGGGCATTAAAAATTTAGAACATGCTCTAAATTTTGGCGTCGTTTTTCACGTTGTCTTTTTTAACGTCGTGTGTAGGCTTTAATGATGTGAAAATAACGCGCATGCTCAGAAGCAAGTTATGAGACGGGAGCGCTCGTTCTGGTAAAACTAGTGTTCGTAATGGAGATAGCACATTCATCACGCTGTAACAGACTGAAAAGAGCAAATCGTCTTTTACTAACACAAAATCAGCTAAAGCAGCCCAAAGGGTGGCGCCATCCGAATAGAACTTCCCCTTTATAGTTTTTTTAACGATCGTGTGTAGGCAAGGCAGGCTTAACAATAATCGACTTGAAAAAAAACTTTTTTCTAGACCATTAAAAATGGTCGTGTGTACGCGGCATGAGTTCCACCAACATTTTTGCACTTATAGCCTCTTTTGGTAGGTGAGAGAAGATTGACAGTGTATAAGAAGACCAGAGCTTAGCCAGTCTGTGGATGGTGGGTAAAATAAGATGGACAATGCATGAGAAGAACAGCGCTCTGCCAGTCTGTGCATAGTGGGTCAGAGAAGATGGACAGTGTATGAGGAGACCAGAGGTCAGCCAATCTGTGGATGGTGGGTGAGAGAAGATGGACAGTGCATGGGAAAACCAGAGCTCTGCTAGTCTGTGGATAGTGGGTGAGAGAGGACAGACAGTACATGAGGAGACCAGTGCACTGCCAGTCTGTGGAGGGTGGTTGAGAGAAGATGGAGAACTTCCCCTTTGTTGCACTTACTGTGTGAGTTTTGTGATCTGGGAAGTACAGTACGGGGCAGATCCACAAAGAGATTTCGCCGGCGTATCTAGCGATACGCCGGCGTACTTTCAAATTTCCTGCGTCGTATCTTTGTTTTAAATCCTCAAAACAAGATACGACGGCATCTGGGTTAGATCCGACAGGCGTACGTCTTCGTACGCCTTCGGATATTAGATGGAATTCTTCGTCATCCGCTGGGTGGCGTTCCCGTCGTATTCCGCGTCGAATATGCAAATTAGCTATTTTCGACGATCCACGAACGTACGAGCGGCCGTCGCATTCTTTTACGTCGTTTCCGTTCGGCTTTTTCCGGCGTATAGTTAAAGCTGCTATTTGGTGGGGTACGCAATGTTAAGTATGGCCGTCATTCCCGCGTCTAATTTTAAAATATTTTATTTTGTTTGCGTAAGTCGTCCGTGAATGCGGCTGGACGTAATTTACGTCCACGTCAAAACAATGACGTCCTTGCGACGTCATTTAGCGCAATGCACAGCGGGAAATTTAGGAATGGCGCATGCAAAGTTCGTTCGGCGCGGGGACACGCTTCATTTAAATGAAACACGCCCCCTACTCGCCGATTTGAATTACGCGGCGTTACGCCGCGAGAGATACACTACACCGCCGTAACTTACGGTGCAAATTCTTTTTGGATTCAAAGATATAAAAAGTAAGTTACAGTGGCGTAGCGTATCTCACATACGCTGCGCCCATGCAATTGTATGTGGATCTGCCCCTACCTCTTTAGTTTTCATGTTTATTAAATTCTTACTTTAATCCACAGCCAGAGGCTGCCTATGCCATACCTTGTCCTTCCCTTTGTAATGCCCAATTAATAAAAAAAATGTTGGCAGCCTTGAAGCTGAAGTAACACACTAATCACAATCTTCCCAGGGCTCACATACCTTTCCCTTCAGCTGAGCATAGACAATAGATCGTTGACCCCGGAAGATGCAGGTGGGTACTTTGGACAGGACGGTGGCTTCCACACCAGAAGGAAGGGTCCATGTAAGGGAGATGTCCTTCACAATGGGCTGTAAAGATAACTTGAGTGTCCGAAGAACCTAGAGAGGTTAGTCGGAAAAAAAACCAGAAACAATAGGTTACAAGTGTAGCCATTACAACAAGTAAATTGTCACACATGGTAAACTATGGAGGTCTTTTAAATGATCAGTGGACACGGAGATAGACGCATATGGGGCTAAGGTCATAAATATAACAATAAAAGTGAAATAAAGCGCTAGCCAACAGTGAATAAATAGTGACTGGTGTACAAACAAAATGCTGCTCAAATCTAATATGTGCTAACAACAAAAACAAAGGTATGAAAATTCAAGTGATGAGCGCAAACTGAAATACTGAAAAAAACAGTATAGCAATAAATACTGAAATAATCACAATTTATAATATGAGGTCATGTATGTGATATATAATCACATACAACCACTAGAAAACAAAAGAGTGAAAAAAGTCTTGCAATGTAGAAATAAAGTCCAAAAATAGGTGAGTGCAAAAAAATATAATGCAACAACTGATTCAGAAACTCCTGCCCATGGATGATAGTGCAACACTCTGGATGAATCTTCCCAGGTATTGAGCTCACAGAGCGCTTACCTCCAAACAGCAGAAAATGCGCCTGAACGAATTCCTTAGGCCACTGGAATGGAATCTGGGGCGTCCTCTATAGATGGAAGCAGTCCCGGTCCACAGCACGGTAAGATCAGCTCACCAGGACAACCATGAGTAGGTCATGAATGGAGTAAAGAAATGCAAACTCTCATCGTGAAAAAATGTAAAACTCAATTGGTTTAATGAAGCTAAAAACTTGCTTACAAGAAAAACGGTTAAAAACGCCAAACACAGGCTCTTCCGGTGGGACGGTCGGGGTAACACGTCACTTCCGGTCACGTCTGAAACCTTACGCGTTGCGTCACGTCACGTGACTTCATCAGAGGTTACTGATTGGCTAAACGATATTTGCTTATAAAGGTAAAAAGCGGAAATTGACCCGCGGCCATTTTGAATCTCAAAACAGTATAGAAAAAGGCACCACGGCCTTTTTCAACTGATTTAAAAAAATTATCCACTCAACTAAATAAGACTTTAGCCACCAAAGACCTTGAAGTTCAACAAAGAAAAATCAAAAAATACCAATGAGATACATCGGATTACAAAGTGGACCAGGTGTTCAAATGGCAGGCTAAAAATATGCCTCCATTACCCACCTCAACATATTCAACACCTGAAAAAGAAGAATATATTCAAGACCCGAGTACAACTAAACCTAATAAACATTTAGGTTGGCAAGACCAAGCCCCTCCACCAATGAGAGGGGGACAAGAACAAAAAGATGGCGAAGGACAACGCCATCAAACACCTCAAACTACGCGCCTAAAAAAAACTTTTAAGAAACCCTTCAAGAAACCATATTGGAATCGTCAAATTCAGAGAGAGAATATAGGGATAATCGTATATGGGTTTACCATCAACCACCCCCTAATCCCAACCCTCATTATCCCCTTTACTATAACTATCCGCAATGGAGCCCTATTCCGACCTATAATCACTTTGAACCCCTACGTCAATATCAAGACCACCACCACCAGTACCATGCACCCCATTATGGGTATGATCCCCAGGGGTCTTTTTTAGACAGGGATCGGAGGGATTACGCCCCGAGGAGGTACCCTCAGGATCCCTACCCATCCCCAAGGAGGCGGACACAGGAGGATCTTTCTCCAAGAAGAACCAAAGAATCCCAGAGATCTCCAAGAAGACCTCCAAACGAAAAGGAAACCCGAACATCCACAGAAAACGGGGATGTAGAGCAGGAAAGAGATCCAAAAAGAAAAAGACTGGAAAAAGGGAGGGGGTCTTCAACCTAAGCGGTAAGACACTTACCCCAGAAGAACTACTTGTGCTGCAAGGTGGCCTTAAACATGCACCGGTGAAAAACTTAAACAAATTTGAAACTTATATAGGCATACAAAAATATGTTAGGAAAATGAACATTAAGAAGTACTTTTTAGGAAACCCAATCAAACATGGATCAACCACATCTACGTCCATAAACCCTATTCAACATAGCACACTGCAAAATAATTCGGTGTTCAACCCACAGGTCAGCAATAATGCACATATTGAAGTTTTTAAAAAATTGGTTTTGCAGGACCTTGATGGTTTAAAATTAAAAAAGGCGATGGACCCCATACACATCAGGAAGGGTATCCATTCCCTGAAAAAACGCAAAGACATCGTGATTCGACCTGCTGACAAAGGAGGTGGAGTCGTAGTTCAATCCAAGGAACAATATAACTCAGAACTCTTGAGACAATTGGAGGATGTTGAGACCTACACTAAATTGTCTGGAAACCTCACTTCCAAATATAAAGAACAACTAAAACAATTGATTCGTCTGGGGGTGAAAAGAGACATATTGAGCAAAAAAGAATCTGTTTTTTTGTTACCGGAAACGTGTAGAATTCCGGTGATATATACAATTCCAAAAGTACATAAGGACAAGGAGAACCCACCGGGAAGACCCATTGTTAATGGGATCGATTCCCTTACGGCGAGGATGGGTCAATACCTTGATTATTTTTTGCAACCAGCAATTCAGCAGACCAAAGCGTATCTGAGAGATACTAAACATGTCCTGCAATTATTAGAAGAGGTCCCTGTTTTAGAGGGTCAGACATGGATTGCAACGGCAGATGTATCTTCCTTATACACTATAGTGAAACATCATCAAGCCTGTAGTGCCACCAAATGGCTTTTAAGGAACTACACTATTCTAATCTGTAAACAACGCAAGTTTCTCATTAAGTGTCTAGAATTTTGCCTTAAATCAAATTATTTTTGGTATAACCAAACTTATTTTAATCAGAGCACAGGAATAGCTATGGGCGCTAAATTTGCGCCCTTAGTCGCCAATGCCTTTATGGCTCAGTGGGAAGAAAATGTGATCTATTCTGATACTCCAACTGAATTAGTCTTTTACAAAAGGTATATAGACGACGTGCTCATGGTTTGGAAGGGCACTAAAGAAACACTTGAGAAATTTTGTACAGATTTGAACACTAATGATAAAAATATCACATTGGTGTTCAATATTAGTGACAAATCGGTCAATTTTTGGGATCTGGACATCACTATAGTACAAAATAAGCTGGTCACTAAAACACACTTTAAAAGTGTTGATACGAATAGTTATTTATCATTAAATAGCTGTCATTATAAATCATGGTTGCTGAATATTCCCAAAGGACAGTTAGTCCGGATTAAACGGAATTGCACAAACGACACGGATTTCTTAGCACAAGCTGAGTTTATAGGAGAAAGATTTAAAACGAAAGGATACTCGGACGAATTTATCCAGAAACAGATCCAAGTAGTTTCGGAACTCGATAGAACCACTATGTTACAAGGCAATGTGAAAAAACAGCGGGATATGACGGCTCCTGCCATCATTTTGGACTATAACATTCAACATAAAGATGTGGAAAAATTGATCAAAAAACATTGGCATGTTTTGAAAGGAGACAGACACCTGAAGCAAATCTTGCCAGAAAAACCTAATATCATATATAAAAGAGCATCTACAATCAGAGACCTTTTAGTGAAAAATGTAGTTGACCCTCCACCAAGGAGTGGCTACACATTTTTTAACACAAAGGGTTTTGTCCCATGCAAGTACTGTTATGCCTGTAAAAGTGGTAAAGGTCCCCAACAAAAAAAGGACGCAATTTGTGGCTACTCATACCAATGAGTGCCATCCAATTAGGGACTTTATAAGTTGCCACACAGGAGGTGTGGTGTATGTGCTGCAATGAACTTAAAAAAATGCAGTATGTAGGAAGAACAAAGAGAGCATTAATAGTTCGGATAAAGGAACATATTGTGAATATAGAAAAGGGCTTTCCTAAGCACAGCGTCAGTAGACATTTTGCGGAAAAACATAACAAAGACCCCAAACAATTATCTTTTTGGGGTATAGATAAATTTAATAAGCCATGGAGAGGGGCTCATCTGGTTAGGACTATTAGCCAGAAGGAATCTCAGTGGATTCACTCTCTAAATACACTTGTACCCAACGGGTTAAATGTTGAGTTCGATTTAAATAGCTTTTTAAGTAATTTTTAGTTATCATTAACTGTATTTTCATGCTTTAGGCATGTGATGATTCAATATGTTCAATGTAGTAGATTGGCCCTTTATCTTATAACATCATGATGTAAGTGGAAGGGGTACTCTTCATTCCGGTCTAGTCTACTCACCTACATTGAAGCTTTTTTAAAGTTGAGTTCCATATTTTGGTGAAACCTTCCATTAGCATAACTCAATATGTAACCTTTTAACATATATTGTTTTAATTTTTTAATTTCTTGAAGGGTTTACTACAGACACCATCATTAATTTTGCCTGCTTATGGATTTATGGTGATGATGCTCTATATCTAGTAGATCTATGAGTCGTGTCTGCTATATCTTGCCATTTTATTATTCCCTTTGGCGAGTTTTTATAAAAAATCTTTTTAATACAATTTTTTTATATATTTTCATAGATAGTTTTATCTTGGTAGAAAATATTGAGGTCCTGTATACTCATTATGAATGTACTTCATTAGTTTGTCCCCGCAGTCCCTGCTGCCTTTTTTTTGGACTGGTTTTCCATCTGTGGTCTTTTTCCCTCTTTCAAAATGGCCGTGGTGCCTTTTTCTATACTGTTTTGAGATTCAAAATGGCCGCGGGTCAATTTTCGCTTTTTACCTTTATAAGCAAGTATCATTTAGCCAATCAGTAACCTCTGATGAAGTCACGTGATGTGACGCAACGCGTAAGGTTTCAGACGTGACCGGAAGTGACGTGTTACCCCGACCGTCCCACCGGAAGAGCCTGTGTTTGGCGTTTTTAACCGTTTTTCTTGTAAGCAAGTTTTTAGCTTCATTAAACCATTTAAGTTTTACATGTTTCACGATGAGAGTTTGCATTTCTTTACTCCATTCATGACCTACTCATGGTTGTCGTGGTGAGCTGATCTTACCATGCTGTGAACCGGGACTGCTTCCATCTATAGAAGACGCCCCAGATTCCATTTCCGTGGCCTAAGGAATTCGTTCAGGCGCATTTTCTGCTGTTTGGAGGTAAGCGCTCTGTGAGCTCAATACCTGTGAAGATTCATCCAGAGTGTTGCACTATCATCCATGGGCAGGAGTTTCTGAATCAGTTGTTGCATTATATTTTTTTGCACTCACCTATTTTTGGACTTTATTTCTACATTGCAAGACTTTTTTCACTTTTTTTCACTGTTTGTTTTCTAGTGGTTGTATGTGATTATATATCACATACATGATCTCATATTATAGTTTGTGATTATTTCAGTATTTATTGCTATACTGTTTTTTTCAGTATTTCAGTTTGCGCTCATCACTTGAATTTTCATATCTAAGGTCATAAATACCTACAAAAAAGGACAGAAGCTTTATTTATAGTGACACAGGGTGGAATTCTTGGACCACTGTTCTGGAATCATAAGTCGCTGGTCCTTAAAGCGGAGTTCCACCCACAAATGGAACTTCCACCGATTTCAGGGGGAGCGGATACCTGTTAAACCCAGGTATCTGCTCCCACTTCCGGGCATAGATCGCCTTTGTGTGGCCAACTACGCATTGTCTGGCTCCTCCTCCTTCAGCTTCGGGTGCTAACATCACGGGCTCCCTGGACAGGTAAGTGTCCTTATATTAAAAGTCAGCAGCTACAGTATTTTTCCTTCCCCCAGGCGGAACTCTGCTTTAACTATAAAATGTATAGTGTTTTCTGGAGAGTAAACCTTTCTCTGTGGCTTTTAGTTTGCAGCCTATTCTATTGCTCCAGCAATCAAGAATATTGACTATATATGACTATTGTTTCCCTGTAATAGTATACTCTTAACCATGAGTTCTTCAATAAACCAGCCTGGTCTCTCCCTGTTAAACTGCAGCCTAGTAAAAAGTGCTTATATATTGTGCATGGGTTCAGCAAAATAATTTTTGGGGTGAAATTAAATACGCTAATGGGGATCGTTTTTATTAAATGTTGTCCAGTGTCTTCTCTGTTCAAAATGTGTCCAAATAAATTCCTTTAACCACTTAACCACTTAAGCCCCGGACCATATTGCTGCCTAAAACCCCCAAGGGGTTTTTACAGTTCGGGACGGCGTCGCTTTAACAGACAATTGCGCGGTCGTGCGACGTGGCTCCAAAACAAAATTGGCGTCCTTTTTTCCCCACAAATAGAGCTTTGTTTTGGTGGTATTTGATCACCTCTGCGTTTTTTATTTTTTGCGCTATAAACAAAAATAGAGCAACAATTTTGAAAAAAATTCAATATTTTTTACTTTTTGCTGTAATAAATATCCCCCAAAAACATATATAAAATTTTTTTTTTCCTCAGTTTAGGCCGATACGTATTCTTCTACCTATTTTTGGTAAAAAAAAATCGCAATAATCGTTTATCGGTTGGTTTGCGCAAAATTTATAGCGTTTACAAAATAGGGGATACTTTTTTTGCATTTTTTTTTTTTTATTTTTTTTTACTAGTAATGGCGGCGATCAGCGATTTTTTTCGTGACTGCGACATTATGGCGGACACTTCGGACAATTTTGACACATTTTTGGGACAATTGTAATTTTCACAGCAAAAAATGCATTTAAATTGCATTGTTTATTGTGAAAATGACAGTTGCAGTTTGGGAGTTAACCACAGGGGGCGCTGTAGGAGTTAGGGTTTACTTTGTGTGTGTTTACTAGTGTAGGGGGGTGTGGCTGTAGGAATGACGTCATCGATCGTGTCTTCCCTATAAAGGGAATGACGCGATCGATGCGCCGACACAGTGAAGCACGGGGAAGCCGTGTTTACACACGGCTCTCCCCGTTCTTCAGCTCCGGGGAGCGATCGCGACGGAGCGGCTATAAACAAATAGCCGCGCCGTCGTCCCGGATCGCTCCCCGAGCGGACCCGACCTCCGCATGTACCGGGGGGGGGTCCCGATCAGACCCCCCACCCATGTCTAGCAGAGGACGTACAGGTACGTACATGTGCCTGTCCGTGCCATTCTGCTGACGTATATGTACATGAGGAGGTCGGGAAGTGGTTAAGGACCGCCTCCTGCACATATACGTCGGCAGAATGGCACGGCTGGGCACATCTACTTACAGGTACGTCCTGTACTAGTACCCAGCCGTGGGTCACGGGCGCGCGCCCGCGACCCGGTCCGAAGCTGCGGGACCTGATCGCCGCTGGAGTCCCGCGATCGGTCCCCGGAGCTGAAGAACGGGGAGAGCCGTGTGTAAATACGGCTTCCCCGTTCTTCACTGTGGCTACAGCATCAATCGTGTCATCCCTTTTATAGGGGGACACAATCGATGATGTCACACCTACAGCCACACCCCCCTACAGTTGTAAACACACTTCAGGTCACACATAACCCCATCAGCGCCCCCTGTGGTTAACTCCCAAACTGCAATTGTCATTTTCATAATAAACAATGCATTTTAAATGGATTTTTTGCTGTGAAAATGACAATGGTCCCAAAAATGTGTCAAAATTGTCCAAAGTGTCCGCCATAATGTCTCAGTCACGAAAAAAAACTCTGATCGCGGCCATTAGTAGTAAAAACTATTTTTTTTATAAAAAATGCAATAAAACTATCCCCTATTTTGTAAACGCTATAAATTTATATAACAATAAAATAGAACACATATAAAAAGTAAAAAATATTGAATTTTTTTCAAAATTGTCGCTCTATTTTTGTTTATAGCACAAAATAAATAACCGCATAGGTAGATCAAATACCACCAAAAACGAAAGCTCTATCTTGTGGGAAAAAAAGGACGCCAAGTTTGTTTTGGGAGCCCGTCGCCGACCCCCGCGCAATTGTCAGTTAAAGCGACTAGCAGTGCCGATCTGCGGAAAAGGGGCAAGGTCCCTTTAGCTGCATTTTGGTCCGGGTAATAAGTGGTTAAATACTGTATAATAGTCAATACAATATTTACAATAAGCTGTCTTTTTTTCTTAAAAATAAAATACATCTCAGCCCCGTACACACTGATAGAATCCAATCCGCAGATAAATCCCAGCAAATGGGTTTCTGCGGATAGATCCTATGGTGTGTACAACGCCAGTAGATCTGTTTCGGCGGAGAAATCTCCTCTGGGATGGATTCCAGCAGATCGGATATTTGCAGAGATGCACAACAAATCCATCTGCTGGAATCCATTCCAACGGATGGATCCGCTCGTCTGTACAGACTTACCGGATCCATTCGTCCAAAGGGATTCCCCGCACGCGTCGTAATGATTTGACGCATGCGTGGAATTCCTTATATGACAGCGTCGCGCCCGTCGCCGTGTCATAATCGCGGCGACGGCGCGACACGTCATCGCCAGAGGATTTCCGCGCGGATTTCAATGCGATGGTGTGTACACTCCATCGCATCGAAATCTGCGGAAATCTTTGAGAGGATTTATCCGTGGAAACGGTCCGCTGGACCGTATCCGCGGATAAATTCTCTCGTGTGTATGGGGCCTCAGTGGATTTTAGATTAAAAGCTGACTGCTTTCTTTTCTGTTCAAAATGTTTCCTGCCAAATGTGCCTAAATAACATCTATGGAGTAACTAAAATATTTCTTGTAACGTGTTATTTTCAAAATGTGTTCTATTTTATTGTTATTTATATATATATATATATATATATATATATATATATATATATATATATATATATATATATATATATATTGTCCTCCACGGTTACATGAGGGCAGTGGTTTAGTGAATAAGACATACAAGAGCTTTCTGTGAATGGACAGGGCAGAGAAGGTCCTGAACATGAAGCCTTTGGTGTATTGGTGTATTCCTGGCATCAGTGGAGTTGTGAATTGTAAAGAACAGTGATCTGGCGATACACTTCCTGAGATTTAAAGTGTTACTAAACCCAAGTACCCTCACATTCAGCTATATCTGTCTCCCACAGTACACCCAGAACATGGAAAATCAATAGTTGTATGTAAATATAAAACTGCTAAATACGCTTTTCTCATCAGCAGTATTATAGCAGTCTTGTGACTTCTAGCAGGGTCTGGGAAAAGCCTGTAGGAGGAGTTTCCACACTGCCACCGACTGTCCTATCAGGATCCAGGACCCCTTGACCTTCTGCCTGCCATAGTACTGATTGGCCCAGTGTTGATAACAATGCACCCTCCAAGAAATAAATAAATACTCTTGCAATGCACCACCAACTGAGGCCTGACTCCAGTAATCTTGTCTTATCCTGGCCTGTCAGTGGAAGAAGACAAGGATTTGCGCATACAGGATCAGTCTTCTTACACACTGTGGGGGATGGATTAACCCCTTAGGTTCCACGGTGAGTATAACAGGCATGCTTTACTAAATATGCAGACTGATTTTACTGTTGTGGGTAACACTTTAACTATTTTTAACCCAGCAGATTTAAAAAAAAAAGTTTTTCTGCATCCTTTTATGGCCAGTATCCATACTGTTGCTTCCAAGTTGCCATCACTTTATCCAGCTAACCAACTTACACCTCATCAAAGGGGAGACTGCAGTGGAGAAAGCAGACAGCAAATGTCTATATAGACATGCACACTAAGTAATGCACATGTACACTAAATAATGCACACATGCACACTAGGTATTGCACACATGCACACTAAGTAATTCACACATGCACACTAAGTAATGCACACATGCACATGCAAACTAGGTAATGCACACATACACACTAAGTAATGCACATGCACATTGAGTAATGCCTGCATGCACATGATAACTAAGTAATGCACACATGCACATACACACTAAGTAGTGCACACATACACAGGGCTGGACTGGGACAGAAATTTGGCCCTGGACTTCATCCAGACTGGCCCACTTTGACAGGTCTCTCCCATGGCAGCTGGGCAACTCCCGCACCCCCCCCCCCCCAGCCACCCAAGCCCCTTCTCCCCCTTCACTAGCTACTAGCCGTTCTACTTATTAAAGTAGAGCGGCTGGTACTGGTCCTCTTATAGGCAGTACCAGTGGGGAAGCTAGACATTATTTCACCCGGGGCAAAGAATCAGTTCCGTGCCCCCCTTATGGGACAAGATTAGGCAGAAGTGAGAAACTCCCAGGCCATAGCTGTTTAGTCAGCTGTCTGTCCCCTTCCCCATGCTCCTCTGTCGTCCCCTCTGGTCCTCCCCCTGCTTCTCTGTTCCCCCCAGGTGAACGCTGTGGGGAGGGAGAGGAGGTGAGCGACGTGGGAAGGGAGAGACAGAGGAGCAGAGGGGGGCGGCAGTCCGCTGTCACTGAACCCGGCCCACTGAGCCATCGGCCCACCAGGAAACCCCCTGTAGTCCCAATGGCCAGTCCATCCCTGCACATACACACTAAGTAATGCACACATGCACATGATAACTAAGTAATGCACACATGCACACTAAGTAATGCACACATGAACATGCACACTAAGTAATGCACACATGAACATGCACACCAAGTAATGCACACATGCACACTAAGTAAAGAGAGGCCCCGGTAGTGACACAAGCCCAAAAGATAATGTAGGGCCGGGCATGACTGGAGTGATAGGATGGGGCAACTAAGAGTTAACAGGGGAAGAAGGAGTATCAGGGGGAGTGGCTGCAGGACAAAGAAGGGAGTGGAGGAGGAGCCCTATAAATGGGGGGCGGCAAGTGGCCACATTGTGGAGGAGAGAAACGCTCAGGGAGGCAGTGTTTTACTCTGCTCCCTGATTTGACTTTGCGGGGAACTTTTTTCTGAAGGCCATGGAGAACATTGACCTTTTACTGGCCAGCTTAGGCAGGGCCGCGCTTCACGGGAACCGGGATGGTGGAGGCCTCCAGGTGGTGGGTTGGGTTATTAGTGGACGAGGCGGGGGGGGAGTTCTGGGGGTGGTCGCGGGCGACCTGGAGGTAGTGGTCCCCATGCGCTCTGCGGCCAGCCCGAAGCATTATTCGCCTAGCCCCAGCAATTAGACCCCGCTGCCCACTAGGAGCCCCATGTGGACACCGTCCACCCCCCCCCCGGCTTAGCGATCATCTGCTTCGGCCGGGGTGTTGCAGATAGCAGGCGGAATCCGCTGCCGCGTGTGGGTACGGTGGGCGGGGCTTCGGGGGTTTCATGGGCCGCAATGGCGCCCGTGACTTTGTCTAGCTCATCGTGGATCAGGCAGGAGCGATCGGTTCCCCCCCTCCTCTGTTAGGGCCCTTGAGGGGGGACTCAGCGTAGGGAGGCGCGAGCGCATCGGCTGGGGGGTCCGTATCGGAATGCGGCAGCCAACCTCAGGGCGGAGGGGGTGAGGCGGAGGCCCTACGTATGGATGGTCGGATGGGGGGGCCCAATCGGGGCCCCGATCGTGTGGGCAGCGAGGCAAGATCGTCGACGGCCGGGTCGAATGCTGGAGGACGATCCGCTGGGAGGCTGGGATCTACGGCCTCCAGGCCTTCCTCGCCTGGGGGGCTGACATCGCCGATGACGCCGGCCTTGGAAGACAGATCGGAAGGGGAAAGCATCCAGATCGGAGGAAGATGACTGCACGGTAGAGTCGCCGTCGGTGGTGGGGCCCGCGACGGCTGCGAGGGGCGCGCACAGCCAGCCTGGTAAGTCAATCTCTATTTCTTCTGGGGATGTTGCTTCTGCATTGTGTAATTTTTTGGGGGTGGGGGAGGGGGTTCTCAGTCGGTGGGGGTTGCTGGGGCTCCCCAGGTTGTTACGCCGCCCGCTGGTCCGAGTGTGGCGGGCACTCTGCCTGCCGCTCAGGGCACACCGGGGGGCTTGCAGGATCTGTTGAGGGGGTTAAGGGATCTGGTACAGAGGTTTGCAGGGGGTCCTGTTGCCCCTCCCCAGGCAGCGCCATGAGTCGGTGGACCCGGTGTTCCATCGGGCGTCTGGGTGTTTGTGGGGGTGGGGACGGCTGTCCCCGCCTCAGGGGGTGCGGGGGTCTTGCCGGGTAGTAGTTCCGTGGCGGACAAGGGGGTTGAGAAGCCAGCTGTGGTCAGGTCGGATGTCGTGCGTATGGCGGATGCCGCAAAATGTGAGGTATATGTTTATTTTGAGGGCCCATTAGGTGCGCACTTGAAGCAGGAGGTCAGGGAAAAAAATCGCAAAGGGTGAGTACGTCGAAATTTTTTCCCTTCTCCCCCTCGAGAAGTTCAATTTAGACAGGGTTAAACCAGATGACTCCAAAAAAGAGGACGAGGAAAAGAGGAGATATAGGCTGATCCCCCGTACATTTAGCAACTGGTTGCAGGCGTTCGCGATCATGGCCAGCATCATAGGGGAGAAGAGCCCGGAACACTGTTCTGCACTCTTCTGCTATATGGATGCGATTGGGGAGGCTCACCGGGTGAATGGGGGGACGGGTTGGTTGCGTTATGACGAGCAGTTTCGACAACGGCGGGCTGTCCGCCCGTCCCTACGCTGGGACCACAAGGATATTAGCCTGTGGATGCGGATGATGTCCGCGCCGCGGACTAATAGCCCGTTTTTTCCCGGGGGGCCGGGGGTACACCCACCTCTGGATCGCCGGAAAAAAAAGTGGGGGGTATGCTGGCAGTACAACGAGGGTTCCTGCAAATTTGGAGGGACCTGTCGTTTTGAGCACAAATGCTCCGGATGTGGGGGTTCTCACCCCTTGTCCCGGTGTTTCAAGAAGGGGAAGCGGGCGGGGGATGCCGCTAACAAGGGGGAGAACGCCGGTGAGGGGGGAAAGGATGCAGCCTTTTCTAAATAGGTAGCCGGATAGGGCTGCTGCGCGGTTGCTCGCTGCAGGGTTCTCCAAGGGTTTTGTCATTCTGTGTTCTTTGCTGGAGGCGCCACCCTTGGCGAAGAATTTACGGTCTGCTTTGGAGAACCCGGGTGTAGTGTCCGCGAAGTTGGCAAAGGAGGTGGAGCTGGGTCGGATGGGGGGGCAGTTTGTGGAAATGCCGTTGCCAAACCTGGTGGTGTCGCCCCTGGGGGTGGTGCCTAAGAAGGAACCGAATAAGTTTTGCCTCATTCATCACCTTTCTTTTCCGAAAGGGGGGTTGGTGAATGATGCCATGGATCCTGAGGAGTGCACAGTGTCGTACACTTCGTTTGACGCTGCGGTGCGTTGGGTCTGGCGCTATGGAAAGGGGGCACTCATGGCAAAATCGGATATTGAGTCGGCGTTTTGCCTGTTGCCGGTGCACCCGGACAGTTTTTGGCTGTTGGGTTGCCAGTGGCAGGAGGAGTTTTACGTGGATCAATGTTTGCCCATGGGCTGCTCCATTTCCTGCGCTTTGTTTGAAACATTTAGTTCTTCTTTGGAATGGATGGTTCGTGATGTATCAGGCTCGGATTCGATCATTCATTATTTGGATGATTTTCTGTGCGTGGGCCCTACGTCCTCCAATGTGTGTGCGATTTTGTTGGCAACATTGCGGACAGGTTTGGTGTGCCTCTGGCAGCCGACAAGACGGAGGGCCCTGCCACGGTACTGAGTTTTCTGGGGATCGTGATCGACTCAGAGGCGATGGAATGCAGGTTGCCGGGAGACAAGGTGGAGAATCTCTGGCTGGAGATCAGGGGGATGTTGGGGCGGAACAAGGTTCAGCTGAGGGCGCTACAGTCTTTATTGGGTAAGTTAAACTTTGCATGCCGGATCATCCATATGGGCAGGGTGTTCTGCCGACGGCTGTCGGCAGCCACCGCGGGGGTAAGGTCCTCGACTCACTTCATTCGGTTAACAGGGGAACTGAAGGCGGATTTGCAGGTATGGCACATGTTCTTGGAGACTTACAATGGGCGGGCACTTTGGATGTCGGGGCCTGTCAGTAACTTCGACTTGGAACTGGTCACGGACGCGGCTGGTTCCACGGGTTACGGGGCCTTCTTTAAAGGACGATGGAGCGCGGAGGCGTGGCCTGATTCCTGGGTGGCGGCGGGTTTTGAAAAGAACCTGGTGCTGCTGGAGCTCTTCCCGGTGGTGGTTGCTTTGGAGCTGTGGGTGGAGGAGTGCCGTAATTTAAAAATCAGGTTGAACTGTGACAACATGGGGGTGGTGCAAGTTATCAACCGAATTTTCCGGATCCTCGTTGCCGGTGGTTTCGGTTTGCTTTGCCAACTCGTGTTGCGCTGTCTGCAATGGAACATCTTTTTGTACGCTGTGCACATTCCAGGTGTGGACAACAGACTTGCTGACGCCTTGTCTCGATTTCAGTGGGACAAGTTCAGGGAGCTGGCTCCACAGGCGGTCAGAGAAGGGGTCCCTTGCCCAGGGTGAATGTGGGGTCTTGCGTTGGAATCGCCGCAGGCTGGATCAGGAGGTCAGTGAGTGGGCCGACGTGGGCAGCATACACAAAGGTTTGGGAGGAATGGGCAGTATTCAAACGGCTGGCGGCTGCTGAGCTGGGGGAGATGGAGATGTAGTGGCTGGTGGTGTACTATGTTACCAGGCACATGGAGGGTGGTGGGTCGTATCGGCCTTGGAAAAGAAGTTGGCGGGTTTAGCCTTTTTGTTTAAGTTAGAGGGGCGTGCCGATCTTACAAAAAGTTTTTGGGTAAAGCAGTAGGTCAAGGGGTATAGGAAGAATCATGGTCGCATGGACACGCGGAGACCCTTGTCGTTTTCAGTTTTGCAGAAAATCTGTGGGGTCCTGGGGGAGATCTGCTCCTCTGGCTACGAGGTGAGTTTTTTTCGGGCAGTTTTTGTGGTGGCATTTTTTGGCGCTTTTCATGTGGGGGAGTTGGTGAGCCCTTCCAAATGGGTAGCGGGAGTCCTGCAGGTAGAGTACATGCGGTCCTCGGAGGGCAGGGTGTTTTTTTTGTATCCATCGGTCAAAGACCGATCAGACAGGGAGAGGGGTAGAGATGGGTCATTTGTATCAAGATTTCAATTTGTGGCGGTATTTAATGTTTGAGGAAGGTTGGGTTTGATGCTTTGCAATTTGCCTCGCACTCCTTCCGTATCGGGGCGGCTATTGAGGCGGCCCGGTGCAGGTTGGATGAGGCGGTGGTCAAAAGGATTGGGCGCTGGGAATCCCAGAGGTTTTGTTCCTATGTGCGCCCACACATGGTGCTGGACTGAGGGCTGTTTGAAGGGAAGGGTGTGTGGCTGTGGGGAGAGGTTGTGGTGCTCCTAGAGGATATGGTTTTGTGGGGTTTATTCATGATGGTCATTGCTGTTGTTTGTTTTTCAGATGGAGGTCATTCGCACCTCGTGTGGATCATGGGGCATTCATTTGTTTGCCGGGAGGCCAGGAGAACGGATTCTAGGCCAGAGGGCAGGCAGTTGGGGATTTCCAGGCAGAAGGCAAGGATTAGGTGGTTGGGGATTCCTGGGATGGGGTGGGGCAGAGTGCTGCCGGAGGTGCAGCGCTATGCCCTACTAGACTGGCCCCCCGATGTGTTGGTTTTACACGTGGGGGGCAATGATTTGGGGGTACGGCCCATAGGGGATCTGATCGCAGCTGTTAAGGCGGATGTCTTGACGCTTTGCGCGGCTTTCCCGGGAATGTTGCTCATGTGGTCGGATATTGTTGCTCGGACCACCTGGCGCATGGCGAGGTCAGTGGCTAGGATCAACAAGGGACAGATCAAGGTGAACAAGGTGGTGGGGAGGTTCGTGGCTCGACATGGGGGGTTGGTAGGTGAATGTGGGCCTATACCTGCTCGGAGATGGTGTTCATCTAACCGATGTGGGTATAGATTTGTGGGCACTGGGGGTGCAGGAGGGGATTCAGCGGGCCCTGCGGGTGTGGAGGGGCCCATAAGGTAAAGGGGGTGGTTTCCCTTCTGGGCTGTGGCGGTGTCCTTGGTCTTTGATGGTGACAGTTAACAGATAGAATGGAAATGATGGAGGGGCTCATCGGTGGGATGGGCCACTTCTGGGGTTATTCCAGTGGAACGGTGTCTGCTGGAATACGGTCATGGTGCACTGCGGGGGGAAAAACTGGTGTCTCTGAGCTGGAGTCGGCTGGAGGCCGGGTATGGTAATGGTACCCGCAGTGTGGTGGTGGAAGAAAGGTTCATGTGGGGGTTGCTGTCAAAGACCAATTAGACAGGTGTTAAGTTAATAAAGTTGTTTGGTTAAATTGTTAAAGGAATAAAGTTTTGGTTATTTAAATTTATTTAAATATTTAATTTTGAGTTTAAAATAAAAAAACGTCTGTTTGTGGGCCATTTTTACTCCAACTTCTGTGTCTCTCTCGTTAATGGGTAGAATGAAAGAGGGGATGGTAAAAGTAATGTGGATTTAGAATATGGGAAGGTTGGTCTATCTTAGCTAAACTAGTCATGCACACATGCACACTAGGTAATGCACACATAAACATGCACACTAAGCAAACAAGTTAGCAGGGACGTTTCTGGGACAAAGCTATGTGTGGCCAGGCAAGACCACACAGTAAAGATTGCTGGAACGGAGAGTAAAGTAGGTAATTAACACCGAACTCGAAAAGGAGTAGAGGAAATTGTTAAAATGAAGTAAAAGTTCACTTAAACTAAACTCTAAAACCCCTCATCTTAACACTAACCTAATCCAAACTCTGACAAAAAACTAAGTTCTCAAAGCATAAAAACAGAATTCTATTACACACTGTATAAAAAAACTAGTAAAAACTGAATGGGCGATGGCTGTATACCACATCATTTCATGGTGGAACTCCAGCACAATCTTTGTATATAGTTATGAAGTGTGGACAAATCAAGGAATGGATTGAATCTCTGCCACGTTTTTAGGTGTTCCGTGTCCCCATTTGAAATAGTTATGCTAATTTGTATTTTATTTTTTATAAAGCATACATTGCATTTACAGGTTTCAGTTTTACTCTTACCTTGGTTTGCATGCGTTCGTTGCCGGTGATAAACTCAAAGGTTCCATTTCCTGCCCGGGCCATGCCTTTAATGAGGGATGTAGAGGCTCCTTCACCGATCCCAAATGTAAAACATCTACAGAGGGGGGACAAGTTTTAATACCTCTCTATTGGCTGTACAATCCCTGTCCCTGCTATTGGCTGAAAAATAACTGAAAGACCACCAGGAGGCATAAGGAGTTAAAGCTTCCTCATGGTCCTGATGCTGTCCTGACCCTTTATTTTTCCTGCACATTTCTATATGCCAGTAAGGGAGCCCATTATAGTGACAATCATATGTTATTAAAAAAATAATAATATGTCACAATAAAAGGGCCAGAAATATTTCACGCACATGCTGCACACCATATAACTGTTTTTTTCTAGGCCAGAATGGATAGATTTAGCAGGTGCTATATGTGACTAAATTTAAATTAAATTTTCCAGCACTACAAGCAATAATTTTTCCTGCCATCCAGTGGAGAGCAGTTTGGTGTGTAGCACAGTCCCTTTGAGGATGGCTTGAATTTCCCTGCTCATCTGCATCACTATGACCCTGTGAACCTTCCAACCTACCTGACACTCTGGGTTCAGACATCTTTTCACAAGCACCTTTAAATGACAGGTCACACAAGTCCAATACTTTTATATTATCACAACTTTTACTGGAGTAAGCAAAGTAGTATTATTTTACAAAGGAGGGAAATAGATCAACCAAGTTCTGAATAACAGCCCAGACTCGGTAGAGGAATTCCCCAATGACAGCTTAAAGCGGATGTGCGCTGAAAAAAAAAAATATTAAAAGCCAGCAGCTACAAATACTGCAGCTGCTGACTTTTAATATTAGGACACTTACCTGTCCTGGAGTCCAGCGCGGTCCGCAGCAGAGGACGAGCGATTGCTCGTCACTCTGCTGCCCCCCGCCATCCTCGGTGAGGGAACCAGGAAGTGAAGCGCTCCGGCTTCACTGCCCGGTTCCCTGCCGATTGGTTCAGGGGGGGGGGAACGGGAGGTGACATCATGCCGGCAGTTTACCCGAAACTGTGTGGCCGGAAGTGGGTGACAGGTATCTGCACCCCCCTCCCCCCTGAAAGGTGTCAAATGTGACACCGGAGGGGGGGAGGGTTCCCGATCAGCGGGAGTTCCACTCTAGGGTGGATGTCAGTACCAGGATCCCTTTAGGACCCAGCACACTCACCTGACACAGCCTTTGCCTGGGAAACAACAAGTGATTGGCCAGCTCACCTTTAAATCACCTGTATCATCATCATCCAATCAGTGCTCATGATAGAGTTACCTTGTTTGCCACTGTGTGATCCAGCCTGAATTTCTGCTCTGTATATTTTGTGTATGACCCGGCTCGTTTGACCCTGTTTGTTCGCTTCTGATTTGGTACCGCTTGAACTCTGATCTACCTGTGAATGACCCGGCTTGCCTAGACTACGCTTTACCCTACGCTCCTGTAGCACCTTCATCTGCAGCGGTGAACTACAAGGCCCAGCTGACCTGCTCATCCCACCTTTATCTGTAGCGGTGAACTACAAGACCAAGCTGACCTGCTCATCCCACCTTTCGTCTGCAGCGGTGAACTACAAGTCCCAGCTGACCTGCTCATCAGACCTGCTCATGGTATGTGCTTATTCTTGAACTGTTTGCAAAGTTAGCACACCTGAACTGTTACCTGTTTCTAGCCTGACAGTGGAGCTCCGCTTTAAGAACAGTTTAACAGTATTGAGATACAATATAAATATTTGTACAATGAGATACCACCTGAAATATGACCTGTAGGACAATAGAGAGTCAAGTGTCTAATGCAGGTAGTTACACTCTAAAGGGGAACCCCAGACCTGCCTATTCAGCCTTTAAATCCTAATGAGAGATCAGACAGAAAAAGGATAGTGTAGGGCCCTTTAAAAATAGTAACTACAGCAATGTCCGAGATGCAGGCCCGATAGTCTTCACTGGCAGTTGGAGCTCATTAGATTGTATCTAATAAGGCACAGTGATGCATTAACCGACTTAAACAGGCTAATTGTACTTTTTTAAATGGTTTTAGGTAGAGGTGTCTGTGTACAGTGTTCAAATAGAAGTGCAGTAAAGCGGTCCCAAGGTAAAGGTGTCTGTACACAGTGTTCCAATAAAGTAACCAGGCAAAGATTGCGGAAGATGGGACATTTCCCTCTGACCAACGACTGGTCCGAACTAGATGCCTTTCAGACAGTGACCCGGGAAGAGACATCCGTCAATGAAGCCGCCAGCGATGACTCACAGGTGCGGAGTGTGGACGAACGTGGTGTTGGGCTGCTGAGTTGGTGCAGTGTAGATGTCTGACGAACAGCAAGCAGATTTGGGAGGATCGGCTGGAATCACTTGAACACTGTGTGGTAGGCCACCACCTCACTCTCCGTGTCACGGAGAGGTGTGCATTACTCCAGGAAGAAAAGACTGCGAGGCAGATCTCCAGTCTCCTTTATAGTCTCTCCCAGAGGTCTCCTCGAATGGTAGCAGGGATCCCTGGGATGTGTAGTCCCGGTGTATGGTTATGTAATGGGACCTCAGGTCAGAAAGACTACTGGTCCCACAATCCATTGGGTTGGGCTCACCTATATGATGACAGTCACTGGTGCCCAGCATTAAAGGAGTACAACTATAGATGAGGAATGACGGGGAAAGCACACAATATTACACTCATAGTCCACCATTGCTATAGGTGTTAATATATTTTCATATACAACTGTAGCACTACCCCCGAAGGAGCTGCTGCTTTGTTTTGGGTGGCACATTACCTCTATTCCTTCGCCATCTAGGGTACACGATGAGAGCTGAGAAGAAACTGCAATGTCCACACTTTAGATGTCTTTTTCTGTGCTTTATTACCCAATGGAGTAAAATTATAGAAATGGTAAGAGTTGAGAAAGGTAGAAGGGATAGTAAGTAGTAGGTTCAGGCATATAATTTTCCAGCAATAAACTTTTGTCGCCACTCTAGCCAGAGTGGGTATAGTGCACCTAGATAGGCCTCTCTCACTAGCCTAGCAGCCAGAGTGTCACACGGAACTTTAGCAAAGTTTATGCCACAGACCTTCCCAAAGATGGAGATATTCTCAGTCCAGAATCCTTCTCAACACAGGTTTAAGCACCCGGATCTCTCTTGAATAAACTTTAGTCAATTCAGGACTTACAGGCGATCATCATCCAGCTTCTCAGTAACGATGCGTCTTCGATGAAGTCTAAGGTCACTCCTGAGATACCAGCCTCGTGCTCGGTACTCCCCCAGACAGGTTCTTCATCGAGCGGCTTCCTCCCTCAGGACGGACAGCACAGGACCACTCTTCAACTGTAGACTCAGTCTGACTACCGGGCCAACAAGGTAAATTACAACTCCGGACCAATGTGGTCCTGGAGCCTGGAACACTTGAATACACACTCCGGGCCATGAGGGCCACACATGGGGGTTGTGGGACGACCTCAACATGACGTCGACCTAGAACTAATGACATCTATCCCTTAAGTACTCTCCCCCAGCATGCACAGCGGGGTGACAAACCCCCACTGATTGGCTGCTGAGGAAAAACACCCAATACGCCCTAACCTGACTGCTGCCACCCTCAGCCTGGGGCGGTACAGGCACCCCAGGCAGCAGTAGTGGTCACTCACAGTACAGCCATGGCTGGAACAGAGGCCCAAATTTGGCCAAAATAACATTGTCAGAGGTAACTAAATCTCTGACTACCCTCTAAATTTAAGGCAGCACCAGCTATGAAAGTAGCAGGGCGCTACACAACCTTTCCAGGCAAAAGATGGAATGGACTTAAACAGCTATGGGTCTGCTCCTGCAGCGCTGACAGAATTTCTGCCCCAGTGGGACTCTTGTTACTTACTGTATGTGCTGCAACACTGCTTGGCAATGTTTTGCCTGAGCCAGTGCATAGCCTCCTGAACCCGTTCATGGGACTAGTGTTAGTAAGTAGGATTGAGGAGGAGATGGAGATGACTGCACTGTCTCAATCGCAGGGCCAAAGGGTGGAACAAGCACCTTCAATGGTGTGCCTCTTCTTGCATCCCTCCCAGAGTTACCTAGTGGGACATGCAAGATATACAGTACCTTGCAAGCGTATTCACCCCCCTTGACTTTTTACATATTTTGTTACATTACAGCCTTTAGTTCAATTATTTTTTAATCTGAATTATATGTGTAGCACTACCCCCGCAGGAGCCGCTGGATAGAATTGGGATGGCGTATTACCTCTAAAGCTCCGACGTCTAGGGTAGTTGATGAGAGCAGCAATGATGGAATGTCCAAACAGCAGGTGTCTTTTTCTTGTGCTTTATTTTACCCAACGTGGTAAAACAACAAACTTGAGGTAGATAGGAAAAGATGTATGAGGAGCTGAAAATAGCAGATTCAGGCTTAAACAATACAGAAGCAGTCCTGCTTCTAATGGCATTTTGCTTTCATTGCCACTCCAGCCGGAGTGGGTATAGTGTACCTGGACAGGCCTCTCACACCAACCTGGCAGCCAGGGTATCACTCGGAAACCTTGGAGGGAATCAAGTCTCTGCCACAGACCCTTCCCTAGAACGTAGATCGTGAAGTAAATCTTCCTTAGTGGATTTAGTGCCTGAATCTTCCTCAGGTAGTTCTCAACTGGTCACCGACTGACGGGTTGCTGACATCCAACCTCTCAGTGTCCGGTTACCTTGATCCCCGATGGATTGTCGAGGCCCTATTGGATTGCCTGCCTCTCCTCAGGCTGACTCCCTACCAAACAGCTAACTCGCTTGGGATCTCTTCTCAGAATTTGGGGACCCAGTAGATCACTGGGGCCCCACCATAGCTTCAGTTGCTCCGGGCCAACATGGTCCCAGAACCAGTAACACCGCGTTGCACGCGCACCCCAGCCTGGAAGGCCATATCGCTGGGGGCCGTGATGTGTGGAAACCCTGAAGGTGGGTGCCACACCAGGAACAAGAACCCCTACCCAATGGTGCCTGCCCCTCAAGTACTCTCTCTCAGCATGCCCCGCAAGAGAAACTCCCTCATGATTGGCTGCTGGCAAGAGACTCCCCAGTCTGGACTCCACTTGCGCCACCCATCGCCTCGGGGTGGTATAGCACCCCGAAAACAATAGGATGACCCAACGCATAGCCCAGTAGAAGCAGAGACCCAATTTAAACCAATTAACTGGATGAGAGCTAACTAACTCGCTCATCCCCCTTAAATTTAGGATAGCACATGTACCTGAAAGTACACAGGCGCTACATATGTGATGGATCAGAACACAATAGTCCAAGTTGGTGAAGTAAAATTAGAAAAATAAATAAAACTATTTTTCAGAAATAAAAACTGATAATTGGCATGTGTGTATGTATTCACCCCCTTTGTTATGAACCCCATAAAAAGCTCTGGTGCCACCAATTCCCTTCAGAAGTCACATAATTAGTGAAATGATGCCCACCTGTGTGCAATCTAAGTGTCACATGATCTGTCATTACATAGACACACCTTTTTGAAAGGCCCCATAGGCTGAAACACCTAAGCAAGAGGCACCACTAACCAAACACTGCCATAAAGACCAAGGAACTCTCCAAACAAGTAAGGGACAATGTTGTAGAGAAGTACAAGTCAGGGTTAGGTTATAAAAAAAAAAAAAAAAAAATCTTTGATGATCCCTAGGAGCTCCATCCAATCTATCATAACCAAATGGAAAGAACATGGCACAACAGGAAACCTGCCAAGAGACGGCCGCACACCAAAACTCACGGACTGGGCAAGGAGGGCATTAATCAGAGAGGCAGCACAGAGACCTAAGGTAACCCTGGATGAGCTGCAGAGTTCCACAGCAGAGACTGGAGTATCTGTACATAGGACGGCAATAAGCCGTACGCTCCATAGAGTTGGACTTTACGGCAGAGTGGCCAGAAGAAAGACATTACTTTCCGCAAAACAAAATGGCACGTTGTTCCACAAAATCAGTACCTGAGTGTATGTTCATTACATCCCAGCACTACTTGAGATTGGTGAAGTAGTTGAAGTGGTTGTGCTACTAGGCCTTGAATCGCTCACAACCAGGTAGACACCAAATGTAGCAAGGTAACGGTGACTATGACCTCACGAGAGGGAGGCAGCCTTATCCTTGTGTTGCAGGTTCCACAGTAGGCCCCTTGTGTGAGAACTGGATAAACAACCCACTACTATAAGTTGCTATAAGGAGGTGGAAAGGTTTGTAATTACCTGTGATTTTGAGCATTTTTCTGAATTTCATCAATCACTTGCTTTGTGTTTCTAACTTCTCCATCAGTGAAGATAAACAGCTGGGAGGGGAAAGATGAGGAAATCAGAGACAACAGAATGAGGAAAATCTGAATAGATCTGATTGGATCCAGCATGTATAATAGGAAAAATGAAAAACTACAGGTAATCGGCACTGTTTAAAATTTATTATTTCACTGTCTTGCGTTGCTATGTAAATTCATGCTAAAGTCATATTATAGAGAATGTTGGGCAAAACTAAAAATTCAGAGATATGTTAAAAGTAGGCTCTGTGGCCCCATAATTGTAACTATAATTGTTACAGCCTCACATACCTGTCGGGGGTGCTCGGCTCTCCCAGCTGTTTTGTAGATCCTCTCAAGGGGTTGCATAATTGCTGTTCCTCCAAGGTTGGCGCTCATTTCATTCACCCACCCTAGCGCATTCGCCATGGACTGCTGTGTGTACTCTACACTCTCCCTGGGGAACGTGATTTTAAGAGGACAAGTTATAAGATTGCTTGAGGAAATGTCAACTGCATCTCACAAAATGTATGGTGATCTGGACCTTCAGGGGGCTCTACTGATAGACTGAGATGTCTGACCAATATGGCCGCAATTACAAACACACTGAATCAGCAAAAAGAACAACAATGATGTCCTTCTGCCAACTAACCACCTGTAACACGACCGTTTTTCATGACGAGAAAAATGCCATTTTTTAACTTGGTCATTAAAAACGATCGTGTTTAGGCTCCAGAGCATTTTTCTCGATGTGAAAAATGGGCATTGAAAATTTAGAACATGTTCTATTTTTTTGCGTTGTTTTTCACGTCGTGAAAAACGGTCGTGTATAGGCTTTAACGACGGGGGAAAAAAAACGCGCATTCTCAGAAGCAAGTTATGAGACGGGAGCACTCGTTCTGGTAAAACTACCGTTCATAATGGAGATAGCATATTCATCACGCTGTAACAGACAGAAAACACGAAGACTGAAAAGCGCGAATCGTCTCTCACCAAACTTTTACTAACACGAAATCAGCAAAAGCAGCCCAAAGGGTGACGCCATGCGAATGAAACTTCCCCTTTATAGTGCCGTCGTATGTGTTGTACATCACCGCGCTTTGCTAGAGCATTTTTTTCACGATCGTGTGTATGCAAGGCAGGCTTGACAAGAATCACGTCGAAAAAAAATACATGTTGATACCTTGTCAGCTGATAACTTTTCTGCTTTGTCAGTTACACTATTTCCTGCGGCCAACGTAAATATTGCACCCTAAGATACGACGGCGCAGGTCGTCGTATCTTAGGCATGTTTAAGTGTATCTCAGTTTGAGAATACATTTAGACATACGACGGGCTTAGATTCGGAGTTACGTCGGCGTATCTACTGATACGCCGGCGTAACTCTTTGTGAATCTGGCCCGCAATGTTTTCACACTTGAACGTGATGCACACTTGTGAAGAAAACTGCCACCAATTATGCAGAGGCTTACCAAAAGTGTTGAACCCTAAAAAGCATACGCTCAGAGGGTCAACAAGGCTGAATGTGCTCAATAGGTGTATCCATGCAGGACCAGATCTTCTCAGGGCATAAGACAGCAAATCCACCAATCAAAATGGAGAAGACGTATACTGCTTGAAGATAATGACCCACGGACGGTCACAAGTGTGCATCACGTTCAAGTGTGAAAACATTGCATGTTTCTCCTGATCTAGGAATTATTAACCTAGTCGTATACATCAAGCTCTTTCCACTTTTCATATATATCTGGACTTTTTATTGATTCAGTTTTTTGCTAAAACATCATTCACTTGGTGATCTTTATATGGTTTATATTCAGTTTTTTTTTCACTGGATATACAGTTTTTAAACCTTTAATCACTATTTTGCATGTTTTGTCAAGCATGCACTATGACCCGCATGCTTTGGCGCGGAAAAAACAGAGCCATAATTGGCCAAAGCCGGGGTGGCTTTGGCCAATTATGTCTCAGGGGGTTTAGTACATGCCCCACACTATATAAGGTGGCCTTGTGTATTGTGTTGCGGCGGTGGTTAAAGACAGACAGAGGGAGAGAGAGAGACAATGGGCCGGATTCAGGTGGGCATTATTTACGGAGGCGCAGGGCAACGTTTTTGCCATGCGCCCCCGCAAATTTGCTCCGCTGCCCTTGATTCACGGAGCAGAAGCTCCGTGAATTGCGCGGACGCGCCGGCAAAATGCCTGGCGCTAGAGCACGCAATTTAAATGATCCCGTAGGGGGCGGGAATCATTTAAATTAGGCGCGTTCCCGCGCCGATCGTAGCGCGCATGCTCCGTCGGGAAACTTTCCCGTCGTGCATTGCGCCAAATGACGTCGCAAGGACGTCATTTGCTTCAAAGTGAACGTGAATGGCGTCCAGCGCCATTCACGATTCACTTACGCAAAGTACGTAAAATTCGAATTTCGCGACGCGGGAATGACGGGTATACGTAACATGGGCTGCCCCTGCTAATAGCAGGGGCAGCCTTGCGCGAAAACCGCTGTACGTAAACAATGTTAATTGCGTACGCAGGGCTCGCGCAACGCTGTGAATCGGCGTTAGTATGCAATTTGCATACTATACACTGAGCACAACGTGAACGCCACCTAGCGTCCACCGCAAGAATGCAGCATAAGATATGCGGGCATAAGAGCCTTATGCCGCGCAGATCTTAGGCTGCAGTCGGCGTAACAAGGTTCCTGAATCAGGAGCACTCGTTACGCCGGGGCAAGTAAGCAATTGCGCTGTGTAACCTATGGTTACACAGGCGCAATTGCTTCTTGAATCCGGTCCAATGTCATTTAATTTGAGTTAGATAGAGCAGGCAGGCAGGCAGGCAAGTCAGTTAGCTTCAGTTACAGTGTGTAGAGGATATATATGCATCCCATGTGTTGTATATATATTTATACACTGTATTCATTTTAGCTAGATCCGTTCCTGTATTCTCTTCCTAATATACTCTTCCTAATATACTGATAGGCAGGCAGGTGATTGTGCTAGCTGCAGTATTTTCACTTAGTGTACTTTGTCCTTTGCACAGTGTGCAACTAAGGCTTACCTGAATACAATTGCTGGTGTTCTCATACAAATATAGGCAGGGCGCTGCAGTATTTTGATTTAGTATCCTTTGCACAGGACCAGACATTACATTAAATTCAAGCCGCAAGCAGTTTTAAATGACTTTTTTTCCAATATAAATGTCATTTTTTTTGCAGGGGCAGTTCTAAACACGGGAAACGCGTGCCACTTCACAGGCATACTATAGACACCCACCGGAACGATATTTAAAGGAATATTTCACTTTAAGAGCCCATTCACACCTAGGCGTTTTGTCGCCTGTAGCGCGACGCTCACAAACGCCAGAGGGACCAAAATACATGTAAGGCTATGGGCATGGTTCACATCTGAACGCCGATGCGCCTGACGCGCATCGCCTGTAGCCAAAAAAAGTTCCGGACCATTTTTTGTCGTGCATATCGCGCGATATGCGCGTATTTGAGCGTTTCAATTTCCTATAGAAAGTAATGGAAACGCTCGATTCAAGCGACTTGCGCGACAACGGGCGTTTGCTACGGGCGTTTCGTCGCTTTTAATCAATAGAACTTGTCGCCCATGCAGAAGATTAAAAAAAATCTACCAACATAGCAACAAGTGATGAAAAGATGATAGTTTTTCCTATTGGCTAAAACAAAAACGTCAAAGTACAAAAACGTCGGACAACGCTGTATGCAAACGCGCAAATAAGCATTATTACGCGCGAAAAAAACGCCGGGAAAAAAACGCCGAACGACCGACGCTCAGGTGTGAATGCAGCCTTAGCATCATTAAAATCACTGCGCCCGAAAAAACGGCCATTTCTAAAAAAAAAAAATTGCATTGATACATGTCCCCTGTGGCAAGACCCGGGTCCCCAAACCCTTTTTAGGACAATAACCAAAATAACCAGTAAAAAAAAAAATATTAATAAAAATGCCATAAAACTATCCCCTATTTTGTAAACGCTATAAATTTTGCGCAAAACAATTGTTAAACGCTTATTGCGATTTTTTTTTTTTTTTTACCAAAAATATGTAGAAGAATACGTATCGGCCTAAACTGAGGGGGAAAAAAACGTTTTTTTATATATTTTTTGGGGATATTTATTATTGCAAAAAGTAAAAAATATTGCATTTTTTTTCAAAATTGTCGCTCTATTTTTGTTTATAGCGCAAAAAATAAAAAACCGCAGAGGTGATCAAATACCACCAAAAGAAAGCTCTATTTGTGGGGAAAAAAGGATGCCAATTTTGTTTGGGAGCCGCGTCGCACAACCGCGCAATTGTCAGTTAAAGTGACGCAGTGCCGAATCACAAAAAGGGGGCTGGTCCTTTACCTGCATAATGGTCCGGGTCTTAAGTGGTTAAAGTATGAAAGGGAAAAAAAAAATGTTTTAGTTTTCAAGGGGTTTATATTGATCTGTGTCCCCATTGGGGAGTTTCCCCCCTCTCTATTGGTCTTGACTTTACTCACTGAGTCAGAAAGTGATGAGAAATCATTAATTTTAGAGTTGTCACCAGAATAAGAGATCAGGGTAAGTAATCCAATGGGGACACCTGTCTAAGAGGGAGTCATTGTCATAATCCTTTTTTATCTGGAAAAATGTAAGTACTCTAAGTCCAGCACTCTCTGTCAGACATACTGGCCCGGATTCACAAAGCACTTACGCCGTCGTATCTCGAGATACGCCGCGTAAGTGTAAATATGCGCCGTCGTATCTGTGCGCTGTGCCCACAGAACGAAGATATGCCTAAAAACAGGCTTCAGTCCACCGACGTAACTTGCCGGCGTATCGTGGGCGCATATTTACGCTGGATGTATTTGGCGCTCCCATTGATTTCCTATTCACATATGCAAATGAGGGAGATACGCCGATTTACGAACGTAGTTGCACCCGGCGCATAATATACGCGGTTTGCGTAAGTCGTACGCCCGGCGTAAAGTTATTCCCCATATAGGAGGCGCAGGTCATGCAAAGGTATGGACCAGGGAACACAGCCGTCGTATTTTACGTTGTACGTGAATATGGCTAGGCGTAGGTTACGTTCACGTCGTAGGCAGTGATTCGACGTATCTTAGGGAGTAGTTTCTACGTGATTCTGAGCATGCGCACTGGGATGTATGGCGCTCGGCCCATCATTTACATGGGGTCACGCCTCATTAGCATGGCTCACGCCCACTTCCACCTACGCGGCTTACGCCGAGGAAACCCAGCGTAGATTTGAGAGCGAGTGGGAGCAAGTGCTTGCCTCTCTGCGCTGCGTCAGCGTAGCGTATATTCGATACGCTACGCCGGCATAAATATGCGCCGATGTATGTGAATTCGGGCCACTGTGTCCATTTCATTGGAGGTTACCACAGAGCTGATATGTTCCATACAGACCTACACATCATAACATCAATATAGAGGCGCCCATACTCGTAAGGTTCATCTCAGACTCAAAATCTCTGAATAGAACCGCTAAACTTAGGCTACCAACAATCCAACTTTTATACTCACGGGAAGAAAGAATTAAAATGGGAGCCAAAGCCATAGATGTTAAAGTAACACCCGAGAGGCAAACTCTTTAAAAGTAGAACCAGTGTCTCCTGCAAAAGAAAAACAATGAACACGATGACAGGATAGGTAGGAACTGTTGAAGGGCTAGAATACAAAGAGTCATATACCAGACATACTTCGGTTGGGTAAAAGGTAGCTGTGATATGTTACAATGGGTCAGGGATTGGCCATTTAAACAGGTTTTGGAGCAAAGAAGGAGAGCCTGTCTGCGTCAACCTGGCCATTACTTTTGTCTCCAGACAAAAATTACAAACTGTCCTTTTCAAGTTTGTTATGATATATGCTCATTGATTTTATGTTCAATGCTCACAGCCTCAAATTATTTATGGGTAGATCTGCTTTGCTGAACAAAACTTCTGTTTTTTACAGAGGTCAATAACTCAAGCTGAAATTTACACACACAGTTTGAGATGGAGGATTGTCTTCCTCTTCCTGCCTGCTCAGATCAGAGTCATCTCTTTTTCTTCATGGAGGGACACAGGATTTAGAGACACCTTGGTTATACAGGAGGATGAGGAGGACACAGAAAAATAAAAAAAGAACAGTGACCAGCGTGGTATAACCTCTCTTACTCCCTTCAGTTTGTAAATGGCTTAGGAAAATTGATGTCTTTTCTCTTCTGAAAAAAGCTTCACAATTTTAACTAGCTTTTTTCTTTTTCTCCACTAGAAGCTGCTTGAGCTAATCTCACAGACTGGCGCATCCTCAGCAATCTTTTTGCCGGCCAGACCCAGCTGGATTAAAGAGTGTAAGGGCTTTGATGAAAAGTAACCCTCGGGCACCGAACTCTGCATTGTGGCACTTTTTAGACCCTTCTGAACTGTGTTAGTTAGCCTCAGAGCATTTTCAAGCTTCAGACCCAGGGCACAGCCTCTGGTGCAACAATGTCTGTTACCTTCCCCCTGGCTTCTGGAACTTGTTGGAGGGTTCTAGAACTTAGAGGGCAGAGGAGTAGAGATTAGGCCTGAATATCTCTGGTGTCTAATCCAATCCCTGGGTGGTAATGGCCCAGAAGGTGGGGAGATAGGCCATACATGTTCTGGAGCTTGGCAACAGGGGAGCCCAGGGGAGTCAAGGGTCCAGCTGGCTGGAGGGGATTCCTGTGCTGGGGGGCTCTGGCCCAGGGAAGGAGACAGAGCTTGAGAAGCAGAGTCTATGGAAGGGGTGCCCGGCTTTGAAAAATCGTTGCTCCCCGGACAACAAACTTTGCACACTTGTAAAGAAAGAGTGTGGCTACATGTTTGCCAAGTTAGTCCAGGAGACCTCCGACTGGCCGGGATCAGGCACAAAGTAAAAGATGGACACAGATTTGAGTATAAGCCGAGGGGGGCATTTTCAGCACAAAAAAAAAACTCAGCTTATATTCGAGTATATACGATAACAAAACAATTTTTTAATTACACACCACCGCTCAGCCGCTCTTACTAGCTTAGGGGGGTGTATTTTTTTCCATTATCTGCGCCCCTTTCTGATGATCATATGTGCTGGTTGAAGCGGAGGAAATATTTCTTCAGTTTCGGGTGAATGCCCATTCAGCTCCGCTCGCATGTTCTTCTGCCTTGGCTCAAGTCCCGACCAGCCGCCTGTCTGCTTATCTCCTTGCCTTCCCTGGCCCGGAGAGTAAGACTTGACAGGCTATGAGGCGGGCGGCAGCAGCGACGGGCAGAGAGTCGCTGATTGTCCCCATTACGACGTGCATAGCGCGAAATTACGTTACGCCGAGCTTTGTGGATTGCGACGGGTCAATAAAGTTGCGTCGGGAAAAAAAAAAGATACGCGGGAAAAAAAAAATTCAAAATTTAAAAAAAATCGCGTCGCTGGACAGAAAGGTCTGCTTTTACATGGTGTAGAAAAAACGAAGCTGAAAAGCTTCGTGGATCTCCGTAAGTGCTAATTTGCATACCCGAGGCGGCATTTCGACACGAAATGCCCCCAGCGGCGGATGCGGTACTGCATCCTAAGATCCGGCAGTGTAAGTCCCTTACACATGCCGGATCTTCTGCCTAACTATGGGAAACTGATTCTGTGGATCAGTTCCATAGTTAGGAGCAGGGATACGACGGCGTTACAGCAATTACGCCGTCGTATCCCTTTTGTGGATTTGGCCCAAAAATGTCTATTATTTACTATAATGGAAAGTGACATGATGGCAATCCATGTGCACTTTAAACATCTAATCAAGCATAAAGGGAATATTAAAAAAACTTGCTATTTGTATGAATGGACCCTTCAACTGAACATCAGTTTTCTTCACCTTACTTTATTCTGTAAAAAATCAAGCCCCGGTTCAATTCACTCCTTTGAACATCAGATTAGCTTCACACTTCAGTTTATCAGGTAGGTCTTTCCAATGCTAGCATTGCAAATTAATCAGCTTGAGCCGCTGGCCATCTCACATGCAGTAGATGAATAGTGAGACAAGTTTGTAGACATTTTATCTTTCATTAATTAGACTATTTACGAGAGGAATAGATAGAAAATGTATTTAAAGGACAACTACAGTATATGCTTATTAAAATATCAGTTATCAAACATTAGGCAGAGCATGTGCTGCTACATAAGCAATAGATCAGCATCTTTTGCGCTTAGCAGTTTTTCTGCTGCATTGTGTGGCCTGTGTGTAGTTTAGTGGCTATAGCATTGGTTTGTTGAGTAACCATAGGCCCGACTTTAGAGGCATAGAAAACAATGGAGAAATAGAAAAAAATAACAATATTTATTGCGAAAAATACATGATATGAACAGAGCATTCAACAGAGCATATAAAAATCATATAAAATTGTACAGTGAGCCCTTGTGTGTCAACGCGTTTCACCGTTAGGCTACATCAGGACCTGTTCAAGGTTCAAAAGATAGCAAAAGAGAAAACAAATCTCACTGTCTGAAATTAACATTCAGTCCGGCATATGGTTACTCTTTGAGTACCCTTTTTTCTTGTTCCCTTTAAAATTACGGATGTGGCGATGTGAGTGCTCCCCCTTCTATTTTCAGCATTGGTTTCTTATCAGGGGAACAGAGGATAATGGAAAAAATTAAGGCAGGTTCTACCTATCTGACTTAGGCTTGTGCATGATGTCTTATGTCAGGCAGAATATGGGACAGCACATGTTCTGTCTGGTGCTACATTTAATATAAACATATAACTGTTACAATTAACAGCAAGGATCCTGGGAAATGTTTACATTTGTGATAGTGTTAGATGAATAATTTTGGCAATTTACTGACCTTGGCACTCTCAATCCGCTTGGGGGCTTGTCCTCTTGTGTAATTAGAATTAATTGGCCTTTCCATACTGCCGGATCGGTCTACAAGGAAAATAAACTCTCCGCAATCGGAATGCCCATGTCCAGCTGGGAAACTCGGGTAGAAATTGAACATGGCCACTGACTCCGCCATGATGGACCCTACAGAACACAGGGAGAAAATAAGATTGTACCAAATAATGGGAACACATACCATATTCAACTAAGCTTTTACAGAGGCCACTGAAGTATTTCTATGGCCTTCACCACTGTTACAGGTTATTATAATTAATAACAGGAGATGTGTGTTTGTTCTTTAGCAAAGTCATTTTAGAAGTGGATGTATTTACTGTTGCATTGTCACTTTGTTACTTTTTAATGTAATACAAGGTAGCTTGCTTTTTGTACTAATTGTTATATAATTGTGCCGTCCAGTATAAAAGTGGAACAAAAATAACATCTAGAATCAAGCAATAAGATAAAGGGGTTCAGTTCACAACAATTAGATGTTCATAGGGGAACGAGGCAGGGTTTCCCCTTGTCACCCATATTATTTATATTGGCCCTGGAACCTCTGGCTATCAAACTTAGAAATGTTTCCGACATTAAGGGAATATGGTGTGGTGGTATGGAGCACAAATGTGCGCTATTCGCCGACGATATTCTCTTGTTGCTTACTTCTCCGGTTACTTGTTGCTTACTTCTCCGTCCCTTCCGTCCCTTATGCGGGTTATGCTGCATTTTGCTTTGGTCTCGGGTCTCACGGTAAATCATGCGAAATCGGTCACCATGGATCTTTCCCTTGCGGCGGATACGATTACACACTTGCGAAGTTCCTTCTCCTTCACATGGCAGTCGGATGCTCTTCGTTATTTAGGTATCTTCCTTACCCCCATGATTGATAAGCTATATGTGGCGAATTATCCTCCGCTGTATAGAAAGATGTTAGCAGACCTTTAACGATGGGACCGCAATCCACCGTCATGGTTCGGCAGACTGTATGCTATCAAAATGAATTTGTTACCTAGATTATTATATTTGTTCAGAACCTTGCCTATCCAGATCTCTATGTCTGATCTGGACACGTTTCAAAATAGACTTTTAAAATTTGTTTGGGGGAATAAGAGACCCAGAGTGAATAAGCGTACTCTTCACCCAAGTTGCGTGGAGGTCTTGGAGTTCCGGACCTGGTTAAGTATTTTCATGCGGCACATGTTGCCCAATTGATACGTTTTCATTCGTCTACTCCACCAGATATTTGGATGAAATTGGAATCTTCGTTATACCCATTGAGACCGGTCAGTCTTTTGATGTGGTTACGATCCAGTGATAGGCCGGTCATACTATGTCCGACGCTGTCATTTTCACTGCACCTGTGGGATAGACTTGTTAAGTCCCATGGTTTCAAGTCGCCACACGCCCCTTTGGCTCCATTAGTTTATAATTCGGCCTTCACTCCGGGTCTCAATCCTCATGCCTTCGCTTGGTGGACCAATAAAGGTTTACTGCGCATTGCTGACTTATGTGACCATAGAGGAATTTTATCTAAAAGTACTTTAAAGGACAAATATCCGTTTCCTGATACTGAATTTTTCCGATATGTTCAAATTGTTTATTTTTTTAATCATTTACAGCGTACGTCTGATCTCACCACCTTTACATCAATGGAGTGTTTGTGTAGGTCCTATGATAAACGCACTGGACATTTCTCTAAGATATATACCATCCTGGTTTCTAAACTGTTCTATATGTTAAAATGGGAACAGGATTTAGGTTAACCTATGACATAGATGATTGGATTAAGATGCCCACATGTGCATACGCGTCATACATAAACACTTCCTTGATTGAAGCGAACTATAAGGTGTTGTTAAGGTGGTACATGGTCCCAACGAGAATTGCATCTTATGTCCCGGGAGCCTCTTCCCTCTGCTTCCGCGGATGCGGGATGGAAGGTACGGTGCTCCATACGTGTTGGGCCTGCCCTAAGGTGAAGTGTTTTTGGATTTGTGTTTACAATTTCATATACTCAGAGAATTTACGTAAGTCTCCACAGCAGGCTCTTTTGAAACGCCCAGTAGAGGGTACCCAAAGACAGGCGGGGAAACTCATAGCTTTTATTTTTACAGCAGCGAGAATAGCGATCGCTAGGTCGTGGAGGTCTCCGGTGATTCCCTTCACGCTAGTCAAATCTAAGCTTTCCTGGATTATGGTAAATGAACTCCTAGCGGAGATTCTCTTGGATAAACAGGCTAAATTTGATATGGTGTGGGGGGCTTGGACGACGGCGGAGCTGTATGGATGCTCATTGCTAGAGATCCGACTCTCCTTACCTCCCTGAAGTGGCGACGAATAAAGTGCCCGAGGACTCAGCAACAACCTGGAGGGAACAGAGAACCTCTTCCCCGCTATGGAGAAACGTAATTCCCACAAAAAACCCAGCAAATTGTGGTTGTTTAACAGCCCGGCCGGATCTCCTAAACAGGAACATGGCGCTGGTCCCTCTTCCCTCACACAAGCAGACAAGCTGGCAGTCAGTGCTGTGAGGAGTGAGACACAGGCTCTGACGCTGCAGCAGTCCATGAAGGAGCAGCATGAAGCATTTGAATCAGATTTCATCAGCCCTGTAAAGCAAAGAAGCAAAGTGTCTACAGAAGATAAAGTAAGTGACATTGATATTGATTGTGACTCAGATCCTGATGTTAATCCTTATGAGGAAAAGCTGGATTCTTTCCCCACTTCTGGCAAAGCAATGATTGACACTGATATGAAAGAAATGCTGAAATCACTGCATTGAGCAATCCAACATGACATGAGATCATTTATGCAAAAATCCAAAGTAGAAATAGAAGATTTAGGTGAAAGAGTGGACTATATTGAAAACAAAATGACTGATTTCACTGACGCCCATAATGAATTAGTAGATGATCATTTTGCACTTGAGGAAGAAATCAAACAACTGAAACTTAAAGTCGCAGATCTCGAAGATAGGTCTAGAAGAAATAACAGCCGACATGTACCCCAGTCCTTATGCCAATAACGTTAGGAGTAATTGATTATTGTAAAGTACGAATTATTACCTCACCCTGGTCCAAACAAGGAATCCGTTTTTTTGATCGGTTACCATCTGATCTCAAGTATAAAATAACAAATAAACTCAAAGCCAAACAGTTTAATAAAAATTTCAACCCTGAGAGAAGTGTCAAGCTCCCTAGAGCGCTGTGGGAGTTCTTCACTTCCTATAATATAGGTGGGAAGAGGGGCATATCCCATATATATAAACTCCTTTTGTCTGTTTCGCTTCAAACCAAAACTTTGAATATGATTAAGTGGGAAAAGGATCTATCCCAAACCTTTACATGGGAAGAGTGGCAGAAAGCCATTAATAGTTCCTCTTCTTCATGTGTAGAACACTGGGAAAACGCCCAGAAAATACTAAACCGCTGGTATTTGACCCCATACAGGCTCTCTAAAATATTCCCTAGCTCCTCCTCCTTATGCTGGAGATGTGATTCCCATACAGGCAATTTATTACACACTCTTTGGGATTGTAGAGCCTTATCTAGCTTTTGGAATAATGTATCCTCCTTCATCGCGTCTTTCACTGGTAATCTAAAGATACTTACACCTGAATTAGCCTTATTAGGTTTAAAACTAGATATCTATCCTCCTCAATTTAGAACTATAGTCGCCAACTTTCTTACAGCAGCGAGACTCACCATAACCAAACTATGGAAATCTACCTTGGCACCTAACTTATCTGATGTTATCCAGAGACTCAATTCTCAAGCTCACTATGAGCTAATGTTAGCGCACAAATAAGGATTCATAACTAAATTCATTAAAAATTGAAATGAATGGATTACACATCCTAGGGCCTCAAATTTCCTGAAGAATCCTGATAACTATTAAATGTATTCCTGAACGACTACGCTCTCAAAAGTGACCGGATCTAAAAGATAACTTCCATCTCACTTTCCTTTCCCTTCCTTCCCTATGTTACCCCTTTATGTTAATTTTGGTTCTATATTATGTTATATTGAGTCATAATCCCTTGTTTACAGTATGTTCCTGCTGGGGTAAACAGGGATTGGCAGTTACTTGATTAAGCAGTTGACCATTATCCATTTGGACAAGGTCCTTTGTTTTCATTGTTTAGTATATTGGTGTTTTGATGCCTACCCAGGCACACTGGTGATAACATTGTATGATTAAGAAATGGTATTGTTACTTTTTTCTTGTTTTCTTTTGAAAATACAATAAGAAATATTTTGGAAAAAAAAAATTTGATATGGTGTGGGAACCCTGGATCAAATACTGGCTAGGCCAGGAAGTGGGATGTACTGATTCTCTGGCATTCTGCCGACTTCTTCTATCCTCTGTTTTTCCTTCACTTGTTCTTCTTTTCTGGACTCTATTCTTCTTTACTCTCTCCAGATTTTTGGAGGAGAGAAAGATACTTTTGTTTGTGTACTAATGAAGGTATTCGACAATGTATAAGTTAGTTGATGTAGTAAATATGGGCCAGATTCACAGAAAAAGTACGCCGTAGTTTCTACTGATACTCCCGCATACTTTCAAATTTGCCGCGTCGTCACTTTATTTGTAATTCACAAACAAAGATACGACGGCTTTTGGCTAGATCCGACAGGCGCACGGCTTCGTACGCCTTCGGATCGTAGGTGTAATTTTCCAGGGGCCGCTGGGTGGAGTTCGCGTCGTTTTCCAGCGTCGGGTATGCAAATTAGCTGTTTACGGCGATCCACGAAGGTACGCGCATTTGTCGCATTCTCTTACGTCGTCGCTAGTCGGTTTTTCCCGTCGCAATCATAAACCTGCTTTGTCATGGCTTACATTTAGAACAGCCATGTTATAGTATGGCCGTCGTTCCCGCGTCGAATTTCAATTTTTTTTTTTTGCGTAAAGACTTCCGGGAATACGAAACGACGTAACGCACGTCGCCGTTCAAAAAATACGTCGGGGCGGCGTAATTTCGCGCAAAGCACGGCAGGAAATTTTTTACACGGAGCATGTGCAGAATGTTCGGCGCGGGAGCGCGCCTAATTTAAATGACACACGCCCCATTTGAATTAGGCAGGCTTGCGCCGGACGGCTTTACGTTACACCGCCGTAAGTTTACACGCAAGTACTTGGTGAATCAGGCACTTGCACTGAAAACTTGCGGCGGTGTAACGTAAAGACCATACGTTACGCCGCCGCAGATCTCTGTGAATATGACCCTTTGATCCCTTTTGAAGGTTTAGAATTCTAGGGGATGTTACAATTTTTGGCTTTCGTACCTGCTTGATCTTAGGTATTTGAATGGGGACAATGTTAATTGATGGTTTTGTGGGCTAAGTGATGTAACTCTTTTTTTTATTTTGTTTTTGAATACTTGTGCCGCATTGTCATACCTTTTGTTTGTCATAATTATTTTATATTATATCTGGAAAATTTCTTAATAAAAATTATTGTTAAAAAAGAAAGAAATAAGATAAAGAAAACCAGTACAACATTTTATTCCACTGGTATCTCACGCCTGAAACCTTACACTATAAATCCAATAATGCCTTTCACTTGTTGGAGATGCAATGAATCCACGGGGACACATTACGACATCTATTGGGAACAGTGGGGGCTGGTGGTCGGTCAGATGGTCCCGCACTTACCTCATCTAGGTCTTAAGCAGCACTTCCTATGGGGGTGGGCATCGGATTCACCCTGCGTCTCCTCCTCCTGGTGCTTCACGGGTGGCTTCCCCTGCGTCTCTTCCCTCCTCCTCCTCGGTGGCCAATAGGATAGCTTCTCCTTTCGGCCAATCGGGTTAAGGGTCTCAGGACTCGCTTCCTGATTGGCAGGCAGGAGAATCAGGAAGACAATAGAGAATTTTAATTTGCTATTGTCACCAGGGCCGGCGCTACCAATAGGCAAGCTAGGCGATGGCCTAGAGCGCACATCAGTAGGGGGCAACATGCTGACAGTGGCTACATGCGTCGGTGAGGAGTGAGCAGTGGGGTGTTTAATTTGTGCTACTGCTTCCATGCAAACTGCGCTGCCAGCACTGCTAGGTCCAGCGCTTGCTGCAGAGTATCACTGCTGAAGAGAGCGAGGGGGGTGAGGGGGGGTTTAGGAGGAGTTCATGTACAGGGGACAGTGAACCTGTAGAACTGCCTGCCTGGGTGTTCTTTCCTCTCCTGTGTGATTCCTCCTTCCCCCGCCGCTGCTCTCATCCAGCAGGTAGAAGACAGAATGTCCGAGCAGAAGGCAGGAGCTGTCCAACTTTTTAAGTTAAAAAGCCTGTGATTGGTTGGTAGGGGCTCGGTTAAATGGAGAGTTGAACATCTCCCGCCCTCTGCTCGGACATGCCATGCTCTGTCTTCTACCTGCTGTGTGAGGTAAGGGGGGCAGCTGTGTGGAGGAGACTGTTATACAGGGAGGGGGGCAGCTGTGTGGAGGAGACTATTATACAGGGAGGGGGCAGCTGTGTGGAGGAGACTGTTATACAGGGAGGGGGAAGCTGTGGAGGAGACTGTTATACAGGGAGGGGGCAGCTGTGTGGAGGAGACTGTTATACAGGGAGGGTGGAAGCTGTGTGGAGGAGACTGTTATACATGGAGGGGGCAGCTGTGGAGGAGACTGTTATACAGGGAGGGGGACTGGTATACAGGGAGAGGGGCTGTGGAGGGGACTGGTATACAGGGAGAGGGGCTGTGGAGGGGACTGGCATACAGGGAGAGGGGCTGTGGAGGGGACTGGTATACAGGGAGAGGGGCTGTGGAGGGGACTGGTATACAGGGAGAGGGGCTGTGGAGGGGACTGAGGTTCAAGGAATGAGGCTGAGGACACTGATGTAATGGGGGAAAGAGGTAATTGATTACATTGGGGAACTTGGATGCAAAGAGGTCTGTGATGTAAAGCAGGCACTGTATTGCAAAGGGGTGCTGTATTGCCACTCTTTGTCTTCATGCCGGTTCCAGAGGCGCAGGTGACTGAGGAAATAGGTGGAGAGGTGACACAAAAAACTCCACCCCCGCCGCATACATGGGCAAGGCAAAAGGGGTGGAGCCAATGGGGGGCGGCAAAATTAGGTTTTGTCTAGGGTGTCAAAAATCCTTGCACCAGCCCTGATTGTCACCTAACTGGGAGGGCTCGGAAATAAGAATAATGAGAGATTATTGGGGAAATGTATGGGAGAGGATGAGAATGAAGAGACCGTAAAAGGGGGAACTAATGGAATTAGAGGAGAACAGAAAAAATAACCAGACAATGCTTGTGATCTGCCAGTCAACGAACCTTTACATCTTCAAAAATAGTCTTCAAGTATTGACTTTATAATGACAAAAATTCTCAGGTGTGAGCAGCAGAAATAAGTTTCCACCTTATTCTTCATGGATAAGAATCGTGCTGGTTTGGGAACATCTTGAAGTCAAGTATTTGCTCCTCCAAAAAGAGAAAAAACAGCTGTTGTGGGTATGTCATCATAGAGATTTAGTAAATCTGAAGTTGATATTCTTGGTTGCGGTAACCTCCACAAGAAGAGTTTCAGAGTTGGCAGCCATACTTAGTTATTCATAAGGATAAGGTGGTGTTGCGTCCTCGCCCATACTTTCTGCCCTAAGGTAGTATCTAGTTTTCATATAAACCAAGAGGTTTGCCTACCTTAATTTTTTCCAGAACCCTGTTCTGCAAAAGAAAGATTATTACACTGTCTCGATGTAGTGAGAGCGGTTAAGGTCTATTTGAAAGTAACTGCTCAGATACGGAAGACTGACGCTCAATTTGTGCTGCCGGATGGTCCCAGGAGGGGGCAGGCAGCGTTGAAATTGACTATTTCTAGATGGATTTGTCAGATTATTATTCAGGCTTACGAGTTAAAAGGAAAGATTCCACCTTTTCACCCTAGAGTGCACTCTACCAAGGCAGAAAGTGCTTCTTGGGCAGTGTTTCACCAAGCCTCTATGGCTCAGGTTTGCGAGGCCGCAACTTGGTCGTCAGTACATACATTCACTAAGTTCTACCAGGTGGATGTAGGTCACCAAGAGGATGCCGCCTATGGGCGCGATGTACTGCAGACAGCTGTATAGGTCCTCGGGTCTGGTGGCGGCCTGCTTTATTTTGTGTCTTCCTCCCCTCAGATGGCATTGCTTTGGGACATACCGCATAGTAATGACTATGGTGCTCTGTGTCCTGTGATGTACGATAAAGAAAATAGGATTTTTATAACAGCTTACCTGTAAAATCCTTTTCCTGAAAGTACATCAAGGGACACAGAGGTCCCTCCCCTCTCTTTGGAATATTTATATATATATATATATATTGCTTTTCTACATAAACTGAGGTACTCCCTGTATGGGAGGGGTTATATAGAGGGGGACTTCCTGTCTTTGATTATGCCAGTGTCCATCACCTGAAGGTGGCGTATAACCCACATAGTAATGACTATGGTGCTCTGTGTCCCGTGATATACTTCCAAGAAAAGGATTTTTACAGGTAAGATGTTATAAAAATCCTATTTGTATTGGTTTTCTTTTTAGAGCGTACACAAGGACATTTTATTAGCGTTATTCCAGATGTTATTCCCAATTTTAGGGTTCAGCCTAATGCTGCATACACACGATCATTTAAAATGATCGTGTGTGGGCTACACATCATTTTTCGGCGTCTATAAAAATTTCGTTTTTCGGGTTGTAAAAAATGATCGTGTTTGGGCTAAAACGACGTTTTAAACCCGCGCATGCTCAGAAGCAAGTTATGAGACCGGAGCGCTCGTTCTGGTAAAACTACCGTTCATAATGGAGATCGCACATTCATCACACTGTAACAGACAGAAAAGCGCAAATCGTCTTTGACTAACAAGGAATCAGCTAAAGCAGCCCAAAGGCAAATAGAACTTCCCCTTCAGAGTGCCGTCGTATGTGTTGTACTTCACCGCGCTTTGTTCATCATTTTTTAAAAACGATGGTGTGTGGGCAACATCGTTTTTAATGATGAAGTTGGAAAAACTACGTTTTTTGGACATGCTGAAAAACTACGTTTTTTTTCATGCCGAAAAATGATTGTGTGTACGCGGCATAAGGCATTTTCCCACTTTAGCATGTAACTATGTTTGGGAAATGGGAGAGCATCAATGGAGGTAAGAAGGCTATAAATGTCTGTAATAAGCTGTTGACATGTGGGGCCCTCAAGGCATATTCTCCCGAATGGGGATAATTTAGAGAATGTGAGTTTGTCGGTCAATGATTGTGCATAATGTTTAATTTGTAGATAGGGAAACAGCATTCTAGGTGCCATGGAGTGTTTAGTGAAGAATAATAATTTCCCAGTCATAGGGTTTATAATGTCTCAAAAATTTAATTAGCCTTTATCTAGCTACAGTATGGGCAGGTTGTCTGTTGCTTAACCACTTAAGCCCCGGACCATTTTGTAGCTAAAGGACCAGGCTACTTTTTGCGATTCGGCACTACGTCGCTTTAAATGACAATTGCACGGTCGTGCGACGTTGCTCCCAAACAATATTGACGTCCCTTTTTTCCCACAAATAGAGCTGTCCTGTAGGTCAGTCTGCGCTCCGTGGATGCGATCCCATCCCTGGGCGACAGTTGGCGCTAGAGGGGTTCTGGCAGAGCCACTTTTTCCCAGCAGCCAATTAGAGGAGTTTCCCTCGCGGAGCATGCTGGGGAGGAGTATATCTGGGGAAGACGCTATTTTCTTTGATGCTTCGCAGGGTCTGAGTTCCAGGTGCAGCATCCACCTTCAGGGTGCGTGCATCCATGGACCACGCCGCCTTTGGCCTACCTGGCCAGAGTCGCACGCTACGCGGAGCTCCATCCTGATGTTGAGAGGGGCCCCAGTGACTTACTGGGTCCTAAACTTTACTAAGAAGATCCTAAGCTGAAGGCTGCGCGGTGGGGGATCGGCTCAAGTAGAACCCAGAAGGAGGTTATCCAGGAGACCTGAACGAACCATCGGGGATCTGGTCACCGAGATACTGACAGGTACATTGCAGCTGTCAACCGGTGACCCTGATTGAATTTACTGGGAGGATTCGCTCAATCCAATCGTTGCTTATTCAAGTACTAGTAAGTAAATTAATGAAAATGGATAAGCTGGGGGATGGGATGCAGTCTAAGGAAAGGCTGTAGAGTTTAGATTAGAGGGTTACTATTAGTAGCAGAAAATGACCAAGAAACTTAATTAGAAATATATCAAAAAAGAAGTTTATTTAGCACGGTGCCGTGCATTACAAAAATGATCAGATATTAGATCCAATTAGTTTTGGAAGTTCCTTTACACATATAACAAGACTGACAGGACTCACAGAGACTACAAATAACGGCGCCCGTCTACGCGCGCTGAAAATTCACACATCAGTAACATGCATCATGGGGGTGTGGCAATTTATAAGTCCCGATTGTGAATCGTAGGGACTGAAGGCTAGATGTCTATATGTGGGAAACCCAGAGTCTCACCACACTGGTGATACTATGTTATCAATTTGATGCATTATCTGGTGGGTGAACCTTGGGAGATAGAGAAAGGGGGAGGTGTAGAATGTATCGTGTGTTGTAAAAAAAAACCCAGAATTGTTTTAGAAAAATTGCAAAATGAATAATTTAAATAGTAATTATTATAAATTTATTTATACAAAATTGGACAATCAAAGACCTCATTGTATTCACGTTAAGGTAACAAATGGGAATGCAAAGCAATCTGTTTAATTGTCATGGAACCATAACATATGCTATGACAAGCAGTTCCTTATGGTGCTTGGTTTACTATTGTTACTAAACCCTATTAGATACATTTTGGAACCCTCTGGAATGAAACCATAATTGTTTCGCTATAAAAATCAGAACTAACCATAAAGTGCACAGTATATTACTAACAACTGATCAGTGCTTCGTAAATTCAAATTCATTGATTTCAACGGATATGCAGAGCAATATTTATATGCGATTTTATTGTTTGATCAATCAACATCGACACTACTTACTCAGCTTGAACTAACTATACTAACAAAGTATCATCATTAGTTTTGACTCATAAGATATCATATAGCTAGAATCTTCAATAGTCATCCAGTATCAATTCCATCATCTTGGATTAACATCATTTATGGACTTCCACTAAATTTATAATAATTACTATTTAAATTATTCATTTTGCAATTTTTCTAAAACAATTCTGGGTTTTTTTTTGACAACACACGATACATTCTACACCTCCCCCTTTCTCTATCTCCCAAGGTTCACCCACCAGATAATGCATCAAACTGATAACATAGTATCACCAGTGTGGTGAGACTCTGGGTTTCCCACATATAGACATCTAGCCTTCAGTCCCTACGATTCACAATCGGGACTTATAAATTGCCACACCCCCATGATGCATGTTACTGATGTGTGAATTTTCAGCGCGCGTAGACGGGCGCCGTTATTTGTAGTCTCTGTGAGTCCTGTCAGTCTTGTTATATGTGTAAAGGAACTTCCAAAACTAATTGGATCTAATATCTGATCATTTTTGTAATGCACGGCACCGTGCTAAATAAACATATTTTTTGATATATTTCTAATTAAGTTTCTTGGTCATTTTCTGCTACTAATAGTAACCCTCTAATCTAAACTCTACAGCCTTTCCTTAGACTGCATCCCATCCCCCAGCTTATCCATTTTCATTAATTTACTTATATGCTTAAAAAGGTTACAGTAACAGCACCGCCACTTGTCGGTTGACCCCCCCAAGGTACCTTTTATTTCGAAGATACCTATCACACTAGTGACACCACTTGCGCTTTCCCCTTCCCCCTTCCCCTTTAAACATATTCTTGATATTCAAGTACTAGGCCTGTGGCAGAGGCCCAGAGCCAGGCCTGTGGCAGAGGTCTGTTCCTCCCAGCAATCTACAAGTGACACTTTGGTTGCCAGACATGTGGCAGAAGTCTGTCCGGGGGCACTTTACCCACTCTGGCTAGAGTGGCGACGAACTGTATTTCTATTACTGAGAGCAGGATTGCTCTTTTCATATCCAAAGCCTAATATCTCAGTTGTTCTTCTACTTCATCAGCCTTTCCTATCCTACCTCATGTTGATGTTGGCCGTGTTGGGCCTTGGAATAAAGCATTCACGAAAATCCATTTGATGGCTGGACATTCGCTCACTACTCTAACTCACTGCTATCACTCCTAGACACACTACAAGGTAACTTAATACGCCGATCCCAAAACAACCAGCGGCTCCTTCGGGGGTAGCGCTACACAAAAATAGAGCAAAAATTTTGAAAAAAATGCAATATTAACTTTTTGCTTTAAAGGGGTTGTAAAGGAAAAAAAGTTTTCCCTAAATAGCTTCCTTTCCCTTAGTGCAGTCCTCCTTCACTTACCTCATCCTTTCATTTTACTTTTAAATGTCCTTATTTCTTCTGAGAAATCCTCACTTCCTGTTCTTCTGTCTGTAACTACACACCGTAATGTGAGGCTCTCTCCCTGGTGTGGAGAAAGCCTCTTGAGGGGGGAGGGGGCGAGCAGGAGTGTCAGGACGCCCACTAACACACAGCTCCTATCTCTATCTGCAAAGTAGAGAGTCCTGACTTGCCTGCTTGCCCCCCCCCCCCCCCAAGAGACTTTCTCCACACCAGGGAGAAAGCCTTGCATTACTGTGTGGAGTTACAGACAGAAGAAGAGGAAGTGGGGATTTCTCAGAGGAAATAAGGACATTTAAAAGCAAAATCTAAAGATGAGGTAAGTGAAGGAGTACTGCACTAAGGTAAATGAAGCTATTTAGGCAAAACAAAAATTCCTTTACAACCCCTTTAATAAATATCCCCAAAAAATATATATAAAAAAAATATATTTTTACTCAGTTTAGGCCGATACGTATTCTTCTACATATTTTTGGTAAAAAAAATATAAAAAATCGCAATAAGCGTTTATTGATTGGTTTGCGCAAAAGTTAGAGTCGTCTACAAAATTTGGGATAGTTTTATGGCATTTTTATTAATATTTTTTATTTATTTTTACTACTAATGGCAGCGATCATCGATTTTTATCGTGACTGCGACATTATGGCGGACACATTGGACACTTTTGACACTATTTTGGGACCATTGTAATTTTTACAGCTATCAGTGCTATAAAAATGCACTGATTACTGTGAAAATGACACTGGCAGTGAAGGGGTTAACCTGTAAGGGACGCTGAAGGGGTTAAGTGTCCCCTAGGAAGTGATTCTTACTATGTGGGGGCATAGCTTGGCGTGTGACATCACTGATCGTCGTTTCCTATGACAGGGAACAGAAGATCTGTGACACTCTCACTAGGAAGAACAGGGAAAGGTTTGTTTACACTTACCTCTCCCCATTCTTCAGCTCTGTGACCGATCGTGGGACAGCGGCGGCGATCGGGTCCCGCAGGCGCTGTCACAGAGCTCAGGACCCACGGCTGGGCTTCTTAAAGGGGACGTACCTTATGCCCAGCCGTGCCATTCTGCCGACGTACAGTCAGGTCCATAAATATTGGGATATCGTCACAATTCTAATATTTTTGGCTCTATATACCACCACAATGGATTTATAAAGAAAACGAACACGATGAGCTTTAACTGCAGACTTTCAGCTTTAATTTGAGAGTATTTACATCCAAATCAGGTGAACGGTGTAGGAATTACAATAGTTTGTATATGTGCCTCCCACTTTTTAAGGGACCAAAAGTAATGGGACAATTGGATGCTCAGCTGTTCCATGGCCAGGTGTGTGTTTTTCCCTCATTATCCCATTTACAAGAAGCAGATAAAAGGTCCAGAGTTCATTTCAAGTGTGCTATTTGCATTTGGAATCTGTTGCTGTCAACTCTCAATATGAGATCCAAAGAGCTGTCACTAACAGTGAAGCAAGCCATCATTAGGCTGAAAAAACAAAACAAACCCATCGGAGAGATAGCAAAAACATTAGGTGTGGCCAAATCAACTGTTTGGAACATCCTTAAAAAAAAAAAAAAGAAAGCTCTGGTGAGCTCAGCAACACATAAATACCCAGAAGACCACGGAAAACAACTGTGGTGGATGACCGAAGAATTCTTTCCCTGGTGAAGAAAACCCTTCACAACAGTTAACCAGATCAAGAACACTCTCCAGGAGGTAGGTGTATGTGTGTCAAAGTCAACAATCAAGAGAAGACTTCACCAGAGTGAATACAGAGGGTTCACCACAAGATGTAAACCATTGGTGAGCCTCAAAACAGGAAGGCCAGATTAGAGTTTGCCAAACAACATCTAAAAAAGCCTTCACAGTTCTGGAACAACATCCTATGGACAGATGAGACCAAGATCAACTTGTACCAGAGTGATGGGAAGAGAAGAGTATGGAGAAGGAAAGGAAATGCTCATGATCCGAAACATACCACCTCATCAGTGAAGCATGGTGGTGGTAGTGTCATGGCGTGGGCATGTATGGCTGCCAATGGAACAGGTTCTCTTGTATTTATTGATGATGTGACTGCTGACATATTATCGGCTCATATTCAGCCAAATGCTTCAGAACAATACTGATGATTTTATATTTTATAAGTAAAAACGTTTTTATATATATATATATATATATACAGTATGTTTTATTAAAAACTCCCATTTGTGGGTTATATTTTGATATACAATATGGTTGTATTGTCATAGGCATTTAAATTGTTTGTTTATGTCTCTCTCGGCGTACCTTCCGTTTCCTCTTTATCAGTCTGTTCGTATTTACATTTACAATACTTTAATTTCCACCATTCACCTTCTCCGCCAGAAGATGGCACCGTTCCTTATTAGTTCGTTCTGTGTATGTTCTACAGCCACAGACCGAAGCCTATTGTTCATAGTCCAGCCCTTACGTCATCGCCCTCACTTAAGATGGAGACGCGGCTTTTACTGTAAAAAAAAAAAGATGGAGACGCTGCGTTATATAAGGGCATTCGTGATGACCGGGAGGCAGCAGCTAATCCCAGACGACGTCAACATATGACGAAACGCGTAGGTGTGGCTTGCGTTTCGACGTCATCGCGCTCTTTTGGAGACCAGTGGCGACAAAGGGCACAGTGGCGACAATTGATGGGCACAGTGTCTGCGTTTGATGGCATGGCACAGTGGTGACAATTGATGGCACAGTGGCTGCGTTTGATGGCATGGCACAGTGGCTGTGTTTGATGGCATGGCACAGTGGTAACAATTGATGGCACAGTGGCTGCATTTGATGGCATGGCACAGTGGTGACAATTGATGGCACAGTGGCTGCGTTTTATGGCATGGCCCAGTGGCTGCATTTGATGGGCCCAGTGGCTGCATTTGATGGGCACAGTGGCTGCATTTGATGGGCACAGTGGCTGCAATTTTTTTTGTGTTTTTGTTTGCGCCCCCCCAGAAATTTTGAGCCCTGGACGCCACTGTTCAAATTTTTAAAAGGGGAAGGGAACAGGTAAATGAAATATGAAAAGGGTAAGCAAACAGAATAGGGGTGATTCATAAGGGGTAACCCCCCCCCCCCCTTTTTTGGGGGGGAATTATTGAGAAGGGGCACTACATACAAAAGTAGGTGTTTGGGGATAGGGGATTTCCCCCCCTTTTTTCGAGGGGGGGGGGATAATTATAGGGGAGGGGGGGAAGAATTAATTAATTTGGTTGGGAAGCCGAGTGATATGAAAGGAGGGTGGATTCTGCTTGAATACCTTAGAAGGGGGGGGGGGTATAGGAAATACGTTTTAGGGAGAGGGGGGGTAAATGTGTTTTTGCTCTTATTAGGGGACTTAGTTTAAGGGGGGGGCTACCACAATGCAACTTTGGAGGGAAAGAATTGTTTTCTCACTGATACCTCTTCCCTATCTGTGTTAGATATAATTAAAAATAAATGAGAATAGAATAGGAGGGAAGAGTGGAACAGGGTTTTGAGGACTGGGCAGGGGGAAATTAAATTAAGTTGTATAATTGGGCACGGGGAAGCAGTTGGAAGGAGCTGGAGGAGGGATTGGGGACTCCCCCACAGGGGGCATGCGCAATTAATTTCCCCCCGATAGGCCAACACTCATTGGGGAAGGGAATTAGAGTGTTTAAAGCTAGTAGCTTTTCATATCGCTGGGGAGGAGGGGAGGCTTACATTTCTTCACTTTTGTCTCCAGCGATATTAGTTTTGAGTAGGGGGAGGGGGGTTGTGTTGGGCTAAAGGGGGGAATTTTTTTTTTTTTTTTTTGCCTCTCTCTCTGGCACCAGGTGTCCCCTAGCTGGTCGGTTTTGTTTTACCGTTCTCTGAGGTTGTAGAATTTTGCTTTGTCGGATTAGAAATGGAAGCCCTATCAATAATTTCAATTAATCCAAAGGGATTAAATATCCCAGAGAAAAGGCGGATGCTCTTACAGGATCTGAAGAAAAAGAGGAGTGATATTGCATTTATTCAGGAGACACATTTTAGAGGAGGGGGACCTCCCCCTTCTCAAAAATAGAGCTTTCCCGATGGCATATCACACGATAAACCCGGTAGCAAAGAAGGGGGGGGTATCAATTTTAATCTCCAATAAAATCCTGTGGTCACTCACAGGCGCCTTGGTGGACACCGGGGGGGGGCAGTACTTAGTGTTGAAAGGGACGATAGGGGGATTGGTGGTTACCTTGGCATCTTTTTACGCTCCTAATACGCAGCAGGATGCTTTCTTCGGGAAGTTCCTGGATAAATTAGTAGTTTCAGGAGAGGCAGTTGATCTTGGGGGGCATTTAAATATACCCCTTGTTCCTAGTGTGGATACCTCATCTGGAGGCTCGTCCGCCTCAGTTGGTACCCAGAAACGGATTTTGAAGCTAATACAGAAAGCGAGACTGATAGATATATGGCGAATGACACATTCAGGGGAGCGAGATTTTTCTTTTTATTCTATCCCTCATAAGATTTATTCGCGGATGGATTGGCCCGGATTCAGAAAGCACTTACGCCGACGTATCTACAGATATGCCGCGTAAGTGCACGGATGCGCCGTCGTATCTATGCGCCTGACTCTGTAAGCAAGATAAACCTGAAATTAGGCTTCATCCGACCGACGTAAGTTTCCTACGCCGTCGTATTGTGGGCGCATATTTACGCTGGCCGCAAGGGGCGCTTCCATTGATTTACGCGTTGAATATGCAAATGACTGAGATACGCCGATTCACGAATGTACTTGCGCCCGTCGCAGTAATATATGCCATTTACGTAAGGCGTACGTCCGACGTAAAGTTATTCCACAATATAGGAGGCGCAACCCATGCAAAGGTATGGACCACGTAACAGTCGTTGTATTTTACGTCGTTTACATAGTACTACAAGAATAGGGCTGGGCGTAGGTTACGTTCAGTGATTCGACGTATCTTAGGCTTTCGTTCCGACGTGATTTTGAGCATGCGCACTGGGAAGCGTCCATGGGACGGCGCATGCGCCATTCGTTCGGCCCATCATTTGCATGGGGTCACGGTTCATTTAAATGTATGACGCCCACTTCCACCCTACTTTGAATTAGGCCGGCTTATGCCTACGATTTTACGTTATGCCGGCGCAACGTTGGGAGCAAGTGCTTTGTGAATACTGTTCTTGCCTCTCTGTGTTACGTCGGCGTAGCGCATATGAGATGCGCTACGCCGGCAGAAATATGCGCCGCTCTACGTGAATCCGGCCCATTATTTTTTTATCCCACATAACCAGTCACAGGCAGTTAGAGAGGCTTGAATAGGGGAAATGACATGGTCAGATCATGCACCAATCTCCCTGAAATACACATTGGGGGACTTTCGGCCTCCCGGATCAGGGTCCTGGAGGCTGAATGAAAGTCTGCTACAGGATGCTGTTGTATTGGAAGAGGTAAAGAAAGAAGTAAGGTGGTATTTCGAGACTAATGATACGCCAGACTGTGATGCGGGGGTGATTTGGGAGGCCCATAAGGCGGTGATGAGGGGTGTCTTGATGAAACAAGGGGCCAGGATAAAGAGGGAAAGGGAACTTAAGCTAACAACTCTTTTGACAGATATCTCTAGTTTAGAAGCTTTACATAAACAGAGCCCTGGCCCTGTGTTGGAAAAAGACCTACTGGCGGTACGTAGACAAATCACTGAACTACTCCTGTATAAAGCAAAAAGGGCAATACAGGCAGGCAGAAGGCAGGATTATGAATTTTGTAACAAATGTGGGAAGCAATTGGCTAGCTCGTTGAGGGAACAACAAACAAGAACTTAGGGCCAGATTCACGAAGGAGATACGACGGAGTATCTCAGATACTCCGTCGTATCTCTCAGAGTATCTATGCGACTGATTCATAGAATCAGTTACGCATAGATATCCCTAAGATCAGACAGGTGTAATTGTTTTACACTATTGGATCTTAGGATGCAGTACCGCGGCCGCCGCTGGGGGGAGTTTGCATCGTAAACCAGCGTCGGGTATGCAAATTAGCAGTTACGGCGATCCACGAAGATTTTTCCCGTCGTTACATTGTCGCAAGTGTTAGATTTCCGTCGCAAAGATAGGGCACCTTTAATATGGTGGAAAAGTACTCGACCATGTTAAATTATGCCCGTCTTTCCCGCGTCGCTTTTGAATTATTTTTAAATTTTTTATTTTTCCCGGCGTAAGTGCTTTGTTGACGTCGCGATTCTCAAAACGTCGGCGCGTCGTAATTTTGCGCAAAGCACGTCGGGAAATTTGCGACGGGAGCATGCGCAGTACGTCCGGCGCGGGAGCACGCCTAATTTAAATGGTACCCGCCCCATTTGAATTGGACCGCCTTGCGCCGGACGTGTTTACGATACACCGCCGCAAATTTCCAGGTAAGTGCTTTGTGGATCGGGCACTTAGACTGAAAACTTGCGGCGGTGTAACGCAAACGGTTTACGTTACGCTGCGCCGCGGGTATGTGAATCTGGCCCTTATATTCCATTGATCTCAGGAGCGGGAGGGGAGAAACTAAGTTTACCTAAAGAGATAGCACAGAGATTTGGAGATTTTTACAGTGAATTGTATAACTTGCAAACAAGCTCTCAGGATCAATCTGCAATGGAAAAGTATATAGCAACATCAGGTATCACGACTCTGACACCAGCGGTAAGGCAGGAAATGGAAAAGCCAATTACTATAGAAGAAATTCAGGAGGCAAATCCCCCGGACCAGATGGGTTTACTATTCAATAATATAGACTTATTCTCCCGATTTTGTCACCATTTATGGTAAAAATGTTCAATGGTTTAGGAGATACAAATTCCTTCCATATTGAATCTCTGAAAGCTACGATTGTGGTTATACCCAAGGAAGGAAAGGACCCCTCCCAATGTGGGAGCTACAGATCAATATCACTACTGAACACGGATCTGAAGCTCTTTGCTAAGATCTTGGCAATGTGTTTACAACAGCACATACCCGGCCTGGTTCATAAAGATCAGGTTGGGTTTGTGCAGTTGCGTGAAGCACGGCACAATACGATTAATATTTTACCAAAATTTCTGTACCTCTTTCAGACACTCCCTATTGCAATCCCCAAGCTTTTTTTAAGCAGACATAATCTCTGTTCAGTAGATTTATTTGGGCAAATAAACGCCCAAGAATCAAGGGTCGTATACTATCATTATCTAAACGAGATGGAGGAGTGTCCGCCCCAGACATTTATAGGTACTATCAGGCAGCTTTACCAAGCCGTCTGATCGACTGGAGCAGACATACAGGAGAGAAAATATGGCTGGGAATAGAGCACAGCTCAATGTGGTAGTATGCTTCAGCGAGCGGCATGGTGCTACAGGGAGCTGCCAATAGACATTAACCACTAGCCGACCGCGCACTGCCGTTCTACGTCGGCAGGTCGGCTCGGCTGGGCGAGAGCACGTAGTATAACGTCCTCTCACCCAGCCGCCACTAGTTCGCCCCCGACTCCCGTGTGTGTGCCCGGCGGGCGCGATCGCCGTCAGGCACACGCGATCGCTCGGTACAGAGCGGGGACCGGGAGCTGTGTGTGTAAACACACAGCTCCCGGTCCTGTCAGCGGGGGAAACGCTGATCTTCTGTTCATACAATGTATGAACAGAAGATCAGTGTTTCCCCTAGTGAGGCCACCCCCCCCCCCCACAGTAAGAACACACAAGGGACATACTTAACCCCTTCCCCGTCCCCTAGTGTTAACCCCTTCACTGCCAGTGGCATTTTTATAGTAATCCAATGCATTTTTATAGCACTGATCGCTATAAAAATGCCAATGGTCCCAAAAATGTGTCAAAAGTGTCCTAAGTGTCCGCCATAATGTCGCAATACCGAAAAAAAATCGCTGATCGCCGCCATTACTAGTAAAAAAAATATATTAATAAAAATGACATAAAAATACCCCCTATTTTGTACACGCTATAACTTTTGCGCAAACCAATTAATAAACGCTTATTGCGATTTTTTTTTTTACGAAAAATATGTAGAAGAATACGTATCGGCCTAAACCTGAGGAAAAAAAATGTTTTTTTATATATTTTTGGGGGATATTTATTACAGCAAAAAGTAAAAAATATTATTTTTTTTCAAAATTGTCGCTCTATTTTTGTTTATAGCGCAAAAAATAAAAAACGCAGAGGTGATCAAATACCACCAAAAGAAAGCTTTATTTGTGAGAAAAAAAGGACGCCAATTTTGTTTGGAAACCACGTCGCACAACCGCGCAATTGTCTGTTAAAGCGACGCAGTCCCGAATCGCAAAACGTACTCTGGTCTTTGGGCAGCAATATGGTCCGGGGGTTAAGTAGTTAAGAAACATCCACTGATAGGCCCCACCCTCCGGATGGGATACAGCTTGGGGAGGGGGTTCCCACTTTTTTTTGGGGGTAGGGGGTTAAAAAGCATAGGAGGATGGAACAAGAGAGAGATAGAAAGCTTCCCCCACTGCCTTGAGGACAGGAGTTTACCTTGAGTTAAGGGGGTCTATATGCCCAATTGTGGGTATTAGTGGAATTTAAAGATTAAGAGGAGGAGCAATATGACTAGGGTTGGGTTATTGATGGTTAATAATATGAAGAGCCATGAGTCTATAGAGGGAAGGAGAGGTTGCAGGTTGGGAAAAGTACATAAACGGAATTTTGAAGTAGATATTGGTACATATCTGTAATGTATGTCTTCCTTCCCTTTCTTTTCTTTTTCAGTGTTATTTGCCTGTGTTAAATCAAATGTGGATTTCTTGTGTGTCCATTACCTGTTTGCTTTAAAATCAAATAAAAGAAGATTGAAAGAAAAATCGCCGGGAATCCTGGCGGGAAAAAAGAAAACATGTTCTCATTTTTCCTGCCGGGAAAACCGGTCGTGTGTACGAGGCATATCCTGTAGAAACCTTCGTCATCTTAATCCTTCTCTTCTTTTTTCTGCAACAGATCATCAAAATCTCAGCCCTGTCCTGCCCCAACCTGGCCACTTCTGTCTACAAAAGCTCATTGTCATCCACCCCCTCACTATACACAGAATCAGGCCTTAATCGCTACAACCCTGGAAACAGACAATACAAGAAGCCTCAAAAAATGTAGCCGTGCTCTTAAGCGTCTGTGGCGTACGACTTATGCCCTGTACACACGATCGGATATCTGATGGAATCTGACTCCAATGTATTTTTTCGTCGGATATCCGATGAAGCTGACTTTCGTCAGTCTTGCCTACACACCATCAGTCAAAAATCCGACCGTGTCCAAACATGGTGACGTAAAACACAACGACGTGCTGAGAAAAATGAAGTTCAATGCTTCCGAGCATTCGTCGACTTGATTCTGAGCATGTGTGGATTTTTCTCCGATGGAGTTCCACACAGACGATCGGATTTTTCTGTCGGTTTTTTTATCCATAGGAAAAATCTAAAACATGTTTTATTTTTTTTCACTGAGGGAAAAAAGATCGATAGGGCCCACACACGATCGGTTTGTCTGATGAAAACAGTCCAACGGTCTGTTTTCATCGGACAAACCGATCGTGTGTACACGGCTTAAAGGGACCGTACACATGATCTGATATTCTGACAACAATTGTCTGATGGACATGTTTTGTCGCATAATCCGACTGTCTGTATGCTCCATCGGACAATTGTTGTCGGAATTTCCGACAACAAATGTTGGATGGTCATGCTCTCAAATTGTCCGACAACAAATGTGTTCCGTTGGATTATCTGATCGTGTGTCTTTAATTTATATCTTCAATCTCTCCCTCTCTACTCACATCTTCCCCAAACCTCTGAAACATGCACTAGTCACCCCCATACTTAAAAAGGTCTCCCTGGACCCCACAAATCTTAACAACCGAAGACCAAACTCCTTTTTGTCTCCAAACTCCTTGAATGTCTAGTCTACAACTGGCTGGGCTGCCACCTCATTGAGAATAACCTTCTTGATCCCCTTCAATCTGGATTTCGCCTGCAACACTCCACAGAAACTGCTCTCCTGAAACTCGCAAATGCTAACAGCTAAAACCAACAGTCACTATTCCATACTGTTACTCTTGGACCTCTCCGCTGCCTTTAAAAAAGTTGACCACCCCATCCTCCTTAACCGCTTGTCGACTGCCTCAAGCACTTATACGTCGGAAGAATGGCACGGGCAGGCAAAGCAACGTATATATACATTTCTTTGAATCTGCCGCCTAGCGGGTGCACCCGCCGCTGTCTCTGTAACCGTGCCTGCCAGTGTCCCGCGATCGGGTTACAGAATGGCAGAACGGGGGGATGCATTTGTAAACAAGGAATCTCCCTGTTCTGCCTAGTGACACAGCGCTGATTGTCTGCTCCCTCTCATCAGCAACAAGAGGGAGGGCACAGGAGAGCGGCGGAGGCGAATCCGCCGCAGAGACCACCATTATTGGAAACCGGACCGCCGGCTGAAGACGAGGATACCTGGCTAGCTGCTATCCCTCTATAAACAGCCGACGTATTTAATTCGGAATGGTCCAATAGGAACTGCTGGAAGGTTCTGGAGTTCCCTTGGGACTGTATAAGAGGGCTGCAGAAGTTTGTACTTTCTCTGCGGTGTCCAGGAATACAGAAGGAAAAGCTCCCTCCTTCCCTTCCCGTCACACACATTTTGTGTGGTTGGGTCACCCCAGAATCTGGGGGGGACGTTTTCTCCGTATATTAAAGTTTAAGCTGCTCGAGTTCTAATAATGTGTCACAATAAGCCATGCCCCCTAACAGTTAAAATCACTCCCTAGGACACGCTTAGGACACGCTTAACCCCTTCCCTGCCAGTCACATTTATACAGTAAACAGTGCATTTTTATAGCACTGATCGCTGTATAAATGTGAATGGTCCCAAAATAGCGTCAAGTGTCTGATGTGTCCGCCATAATGTTGCAGTTACAATAAAAATCATAGATCGCCGCCATAACTAGTAAAAAATAAATAAATAATAAAAATGCCATAAAATTACCCCCTATTGCGCAAACTGTTGGCGCTATATAAATCCTGCATAATAATAATTATAAAAATGTTATAGGGCTTGTTATTCGCACTGAAAATAGACTCTCTTTGATGTGAACACATTTTTGCTTGAGTGATCTGCCTTACTTATGCATCTGTATAGTTTATATTATTTGCAACCCTCACCCCAGTATTGGTGTATGACTAGAAAACATAAAATAAAGAAAAAAAAATACATCACGGGTGTAAATAAGGTTCAGGAGGGCAGGATTTTTAATATGAATCTAAAGCCTCGTACACACGCTCGTTTTTCTCGGCAAGAAACAGCAAGAAAACTGCTGGCAGAGCTTTCATGCCGAGTAAACCGAGCGTGTGTACGACGAGGCTTTGAGGTTTCTAGTCAAGAAAACTGCCCAGAATCTCAACGAGAAAAATAGAGAACCTGCTCTCTATTTTCTCGTCATGATTCTCGGCAGTGTTTTCCTGCCGAGAAACCTGAGCGTCTGTATACTTACCTGTCGCCGTGGAAACCCGCGCATGCTCGAAATGACTTTGACGCATGCGCGGTAGCTTCCAAGGCATAGGTAGGGTGAAGCAAGATGGCGGCGACGGCATCAAATGTGACGAGCGCATACTCGTCGTAGTCGATGAGGTCACAGCGTTCGTGCTATTCAAAAGAACCGCGGTTCTTTTGAATGGAGTATGTGTACACTCGGCCGGCAAGAGATTCTTGACAAGAATCGCGTCAGGAAAAACATTTTTTTCCTGACAAGATTCTGGGCCGTGCGAACAGGGCTTAACCTCAGAAAAATTTTACTTTACTAAACGTGTAATTGATACATGAAAAAGACTTCCAGCAGAGGTAGTGAGTCAGCCAAGAGTAATGCCGCGTACACATGATCATTTTTCAGCATGTCGAAAAAACTAAGTTTTCCCAACTTCATCATTAAAACGACGTTGCCCACACACCATCGTTTTAAAAAAATTATCTAGCAAAGCGCGGTGACGTACAACACATAGGACTGTCACTATAAAGGGGAAGTTCCATTCACCTTTGGGCTGCTTTAGCTGATTCCGTTGACCGTAGACGGTTCGCGCTTTTTTGTCTGTTACAGCGTGATGAATGTGCTTACTCCATTATGAACGGTAGTTTTACCAGAACGAGCACTCCCGTCTCATAACTTGCTTCTGAGCATGCCCGGGTTTTTTACGTCGTTTTAGCCCACACACGATCATTTTAAATGACATTTTTGAAAAACAACGTTTTTTTCATGCCGAAAAATGATCGTGTGTACGCGGCATAGGTGGATTCAAACATGCTTGGGTCAAAATAGATCTATACAAAAAGAGTAAAAAAAAAAAAAGTACAGAATAGGGACAACTTTCCGGCCGTCACTTTTTTATGGTTCTAGGGACCACACCTTACAAGCTCGAGAAAAGGCATGTCACAGGACCGGTCAAACATGTTCTTTTAGATCGCATATAAGGCAAAGAGTCCTATGCCACGTACACACGATCGGAAATTCCGACCAAAAAAACGTGGATTTTTTTTTCAACCGAATGTTGGCTCAAACTTGTGTTGCATACACATGGTCACGCAAAATTCTGACCGTCAGGAATGTCAAGAATGCGGCGACCTACAACACTACGACGAGCAGAGAAAAATGAAGTTCAATGCGTGGTTTTGGGTGCGTCGGAAATTGCATACAAACGATCGGAATTTCCTCCAAGAACTTTTCTTGTAGGAAAATTTGAGAACCAGCTCTTAAATTTTTCTTGACGGAAATTCTGACAGAAAAATTCCGATGGAGCCTACACACGGTCGGAATTTCCAACCAAAAGCTCACATCGGACTTTTCTTGTCGGAATTTCCGATCCTGTGTACGCGGCATTAGCCACAACCAGGGTTACAGCACAAGCTACTAATTAGAGGACCTGTGTCTCAGGAAGAATGGGTTACGGGGGGACAATAAAAAGCCACATAACGTATTAACCGCATTGCTGAGATAGAGGAGTTGATCCATATCGCTCCTGACAAAGTTTCCAAATACTCTGATATATGGTCGCCCTAGACAACCTTTCGAGGTTCACTCTCATATGAAGATCTGCACCAGACTTCCGGTTCCGGCGCCGTATGGACTAGCTGCTCTCCCCCTCGGCTCCCGCAGCATGGCCGCAAACCTGCCTATAAAGCCGGCCTGAGACACCCCACAGACCCCCCTCCATTCCGGGTATACCCCCCCTCCACTATGAACCAATTTGTGGAGAAATCGGGTGCGTGCACCCAAACGGCCCTGACAGTGCCGGTGGCATCCCCGCAAATCGAGGCCCCGGCTTCGGCCTACTCGGCTCCACTTCAAGCTGCGCTGCCGGCAGCGATGGAGGTGAGCAACAACCCATCCCCACCTCCTTCTCCTCATGCCCTGGGGACACATCAGTCTGGAGATGACACCACAGACCGCATAGCCCAGGCAGTAGCAGCATTATTAACCCCCATGATTGCAGCCTCAGTAGAAAAGGTAGTGAACACAGGGATGGCGCAGTTAAAGTCGCAGCTACATGAGCACGGGTCCAGACTCAATGAGCTAGAACACCGCTTGTCTAATGCTGAAGACGAACTGTATCAGGCGCAGGCTACTGAACATGCACAAGACAAGACAAACCAGTACATTTTGCAAAAGCTGGACGATTTGGAAAATAGATCCAGGAGAAGTAATTTGCGATTCGTAGGTCGTCTGCACTCTCAGATTTCTGCGCCGTGCGCGTACCAGAAGCCTTAGGCCTTCCGGGCCCCTGCACTGTGGAAAGGGCCCACCGTATGGGTGCCTTCAACTCTGACCGCAAAGCGCCTCAGCCTAAATATTTTTTCGTTTTGTTTTTTTCACAATATTATAGTGATTATTTTTTTATTTTATTTTTATTAATCATCATTTGATATTGACTTTATAGCACTTTATTATTATTAGCACCAACTATTTTGTTATTTGTTTTTCATTATTTTGCATATTAGCACTTTATGTGAATATTGGATTTATAATGGATTATGTTTGCACAATATTTATGTAACACATGGTACCGATACTGAGGTATTCATTTACACAGTGCAGCACATTATTATTTATTCAGTAAATTTAAACACAGTGGGTCAGATTCACAAAGAGATACAACGGTGTATCTCCTGATACGCCGTCGTATCTCTGAGATCCGACGGTCGGATCTATGCGACTGATTCATAAGAATCAGTTACGCATAGATCTCCCTTAGATCCGACAGGTGTAAGTGACTTACACCGTCGGATCTTAGGCTGCAATCTTCCGCTGTCCGCTAGGTGGCGTTTCGTGTTTTACTCGCGACGAATATGCAAATGAGGAGATACGCCAATTCAGAAGCATGCGCACTAGGAAATTTCGCCGGCGGCGCATGCGCAGTTAAATCGGCGCGGGGACGCGCCTGATTTAAATTGTACACTCCCCCTAGCCGCGGAATTTTAATTCCGCCGGGGGAGTTATGATCCGCTGGCGCAAGTTTGGAGGTAAGTGCTTTGTGAAAAATACTGCACTAGCCTCGCAAAATTGCGCCGGCGGATCGTAAATCACATAGATTATGCGGATCTAAAGATCCGCTAATCTATGTGAATCTAGCCCAGTATATGGGATTGGTATCAGCAGCTGAACTTTTTTAGTTTATTTCCACAAGATCTCTCTTAAGCCTCGTACACACGATCGGATATCTGATGGAATCTAATCCGATGGATTTTTTCGTCGGATATCCGATGAAGCTGACTTTCATCAGTCTTGCCTACACACCATCAGTCAAAAATCCGATCGTATTCAAACGCGGTGACGTACAACACTACGACAAGCCGAAAAAAATTGAAGTTCAATGCTTCCGAGCATGCGTTGACTTGATTCTGAGATTCTGTGGATTTCTGACCGATGGAGTTCCATACAGACGATCGGATTTTTCTATCGTTTTTTTATCCATAGGAAAAATTTAAAAGGTGTTCTATTTTTTTTTTCACCGATGGAAATCAAACCGATGGGTTCCACACATGATCGGTTTGTCCGATGAAAACAGTCCATCGGCATACTATTACTATTGGCATAGCCTAGTTCAACAGGACGTCCGTATATGGTTTTACCTATCAGATAATTATTGGTAGCTTGCAAAATTATTTTTAGTATATACTGTACATTATATACAGTGCCTGGCAAAAGTATTCACCCCCCTTGTTGCCTCACAACCTGGAGTTAACATGGATTGTTTGAGGATTTGCATCATATAATTTACAGAACACGCCCACAACTTTGAAGATGTTTTTTTTTTTTTGTGGAGTAAACAACAAATAGGACAAAATAACAGAAAATGTCAATGTGCATAACTATTCATCCACCGAAAGTCAATACTTTGTAGATCCGCCTATCACAGCTCCAAGTCGCTTTGGGTAAGTCTCTATGATCTTCCCACATCTTACCACTGGGATTTCTGCCCATTCCTCCTCCTTGCAAAACTGCTCCAGCTCCTTCAGGTTGGATGGTTTGCGCTTGTGAACAGCAATCTTTAAGTCTGACCACAGATTTTCTATTGGATTGAGGTCTGGGCTTTGACTAGGCCTTTCCAACACATTTATATGTTTCCCCTAAAACCACTCAAGTTTTGCTTTAGCAGTGTGTTTGGGGTCATTGTGCTGCTGGAAGGTGAACCTCCGTCCTCGCCTCAAATCACACACAGAGTGCTACAGGTTTTGCTCAAGAATATAACAACAAAACCTGGGGAATGCCCAGGGAAAAACCAAGCCTACTTACCGACCAGCTCGCAGAACAACCAATTAACCTGTCTAACAGTATGCGTTAAAAACAGGGGTTTTGTTCTCACACATTTGCAAACGCATGTGTGAGCCACAGAGCCGCTCCAAGGCACCCTGTAATCTGTGGTCCTAACACTAAACAATGAGTGTCCCCACAATGGAGGCACATGCATTCTAATGGATAGATGAGGGCAGGTGGACTGAAGGGGAGCCACCCCTCCTTAAAGGTACAGGAGCACACCAAACACCCAGAATGTAGCACAGTGGCTGCAAAGGTGTTGGTGCGCTGCTGGACCAATACAAGCACCACAGGTGAAACATAAACATGTCCACCGCCCCATCTATAGCTGGCCATAGCAGTAAGTAGCATTGGAAGGCTAAAGCAGATAACAACAAAACCTGGGGAATGCCCAGGGAAAAACCAAGTCTACTTACCGACCAGCTCGCAGAACAACCAATTAACCTGTCTAACAGTATGTGTTAAAAACAGGGGTTTTCGCAAGTATATCCCTGTGTAACGGGAGGGCCCGTGGAACCCCAAAGCTCTTAGAAAGCATGAAATACTCTTGTTTCAGCTTCCGACGCCTCTTATGTGTAGATCTCCCTGTGTCTCTAATAGGGGCACAGGGTGAATGAGAACCCCACTATGATCTGTGCTAGTCAGATTCAATGCAGTATACATTGTATATATTGTGTGTATATTGTGTGTTGGCTGTTGTGTACTATAAGCTTGCTGTGATGAGATGGGGTGTGATTGCATTCTATTGTCTATTGTGGTAATTAAATCTGCTACTGTGGTGATGTGGATTGGAGTTTAGGAGACGGCAAGGTCATCAGCTGTAGTTAATTAGCTTACCTGTTGTCTGCTAAGGGATGTATTGACACTCAGAATAATGTGTATTGAGGGCTCGTTATGTAACCATTGTGTGATGTTGTGGGTGGAGTTGGGTCATTGTTCATTGGGGTACTGCAGTATTTTTTTGGTGTATATAGGAGCCTGCTTTCTCAATAAAGATTGTCAGACCTGCTGGAAACCTAAAAACAGAGCTGTGTCTCGTTATTAGGGGGGAATTATTATTATGGGTCTCGTTCGCCTGACTGTGGTGTGTTGGTAGCTAGGCAATATCTGAAACAGCGTTAACCCCTTTCGTATTTGGGGTGCCATTACACCCTGTATTTAGCACCATCCATCTTTCCCTCAACTCCGACCAGTTTCCCAGTCCCGACTGCTGAAAAACATCCCCACAGCATGATGCTGCCACCACCATGTTTCACGTGGGGATGGTGTTCTTTGGGTGATGTGATGTGTTGGGTTTGCATTTTTTTTTGATGGCCAAAAAGTCTCATCAGACCAGATCACCTTCCTCCATACATTTTGGGAGTCTCCCACATGAGTTTTTACAAACTCAAAGTGTGCCATTTATTTTTTTGCTGAAAGTAATGTCTTTCTTCTGGCCACTCTGCCATAAAGTCCAACTCTATGGAGCGTACGACTTCTTGTCATCCTATGTACAGATACTCCAATCTCTGCTGTGGAACTCATCAGCTCCTCCAGGGTTACCTTAGGTCTCTGTGCCACTTCTCTGATTAATGCCCTCCTTGCCCGGTCCGTGAGTTTTGGTGTGTGACCGTCTCTTGGCAGGTTTGCTGTTGTGCCATGTTCTTTCTATTTGGTTATGATAGATTTGATGGGGCTTCTAGGGATCATCAAAGATTTGGATATTTTTTTTATAACCCAACCCTGACTTGTACTTCTCAACAACATTGTCCCTTCCTTGTTTGGAGAGTTCCTTGGTCTTCATGGCAGTGTTTGGTTAGTGGTGCCTCTTGCTTAGGTGTTGCAGCCTCTGGGGCCTTTCAGAAAGGTGTGTACATGTAATGACAGATCATGTGACACTTAGATTGCACCCAGGTGGGCATCATTTCACTAATTATGTGACTTCTGAAGGGAATTGGTTGCACCAGAGCCTTTTATGGGCTTCATAACAAAGGGGGTGAATACATACGCACGTGACAATTATCAGTTTTTTATTTCTGAAAAATTGTTTTATGTATTTATTTTTCTAATTTAACTTCATCAACTTAGACTATTGTGTTCTGATCCGTCACATATAATTCAGAATAAAAAAACATTGAACTAAAGGCTGTAATGTAACAAAATAGGTAAAAAACCAAAGGGGGTGAATACTTTTGCAAGGCTCTGCTCCACTCAGGGCAGTCTTAATAGCATCATGGGCCCCTGGGCAAAGTAATACTCTAGGGCCCCTACAATGATGACAGTCTAGGTAAACAGACATCAAGTAGGTAGGAGGCAGACTGCCTCCCCTGTGCATCTATCACTCTCAGTGCCATCTTGGGGCCTCCAATTTTGGGGCAGCGTGGGTTCAAGGACCAGCTGCATTGGGAAAAGTGCAGGGGCCCCCATGCAGCTGGGGCCCCTGGGCAGTGCCCAGTTGTGCCCTCTCATTAAGACAACCCTGGCTCCACTCCTATACTACACATTGTTGTATACTCTACACTTTTCCACCCTGTACTCTGTACTGTACATCATATACCCCACAATGATCCACTCAATGATGCCTTTATGTAGCAAGCCAATTATACTGTAAACCCAGATTGCTAGCTGTAGATGGCATGTCAGTTTATTTTGTCACCTGTTGGCACCGGTCCTGGTTTCTGGGCAGTGCCTGTAGCTTCAAGTCCCGCCTCCACAATGACGCTGGGCTTGTTAACATCTGTATAATAAGCCAGAAATTCCACATCTTGATCAAACTTGTACCCCTCTGCCAATGACACCTGCAAAATAGAAATAACATAATTGTAGTTAGTGCATTTTAGTCCAACTTGAGATTCGCTGTCGCAGCAAGCTGCCAATGTTTAGTATATGGGGAGGTGGGGCGAGAAGATATCAGATGACTACAAAATTATAACAGTGGAGCTCTTTTTCAACAGATGAACCAGAATAATTTGCCATTTTTTTCATGAAATATATCAACATGATGTTTCATTAACATTGATGTTTCATTACCCAGACACGGTGTATTACAATGTTGTAGCTATCCCATGTGTTAGCATATGGCTTAGCGCTCCCTCCTGGCTGACAGCCACATTGACAACGTCCAATGACGAAACGCTTCTGGGAGGACGTGCGGTGACGTCATCGCGTTCAGGAGGAAGGGCTCCATTTTGTGTTCGCCGGCCGGCAACAAACCAATTTTAAAACGCTCGATTTTACTGTCAAAAATGTGAGTACATCTCTTATTTTTGGTTTTAAAAAAATATCCATACGAAATTACACTATATCTTGCTATCCTTGTGTATGACCAGGCGGTGGTGTTCTGTCACGTCTGCGGGAGCAAAAGGTGCAGATTCGGATCCAGGGAGTGGGATCTCTCCCCAAAGGCCGCGGCTGGGTCACAGCCGAATGCTGTTTATTGCAGTTTGTCTGGTAAGCTGCTTGAAATTAGTGGTGGGCTTTCACAGAAGAGTGAAGTGTGCTGTGTAATCACGGTGGTGCTTTGTCAATACAATTATGTTTTTAAAAGTATTTATATGAATTTCTGGTGATAAGAGGCAACCCCTTTCCCATTGTTTTTTTTTTTATTTATTTATTTTTGTTCATGCAGAAGGAGGCACACCACAGCACAAAATTCTTAACTTTTTAAGCCAGAGGCATTTCTTGAAGCTTGTGGGCTCTAATGCATAAGTTGACCTCCCCCCTCAGGCCCCCACTAGCACCCGCTGCTTCACTGTGAGCTGCTGGGTGAAAGCTTATATGCAAAATAGGAAACTCAGAGGGCCAGGCCTGACTTCCAGATTTACATACAGGCCCACCGCTTTCACCTGGCAGCTCAAGGGGCCTACCCATGAGTGCAGGGCAGGGGGTAGAGAGAGGAGAACTGGAACATGTCAGGCATGGACCGCTCCCCCCCCCAGCGACATCACTACGCGGCTGGTCTCTCTGCACACAGAGACAGCCGCTCCGATCTCCGGCTGTTTCGCTCTCCTCTGGCAGGAGGAGGGAGGGGGGTGGGCTTAGGCTAGAAACACAGCGGCGTTGGTGACCGGCAGAGAGAGCCACCTACGAACAAGGAGAGGAGGAGGGAGGGGGGGAGCACTCTGGCGCTTCAGCGCCCCAACCTCTGTGGCGCCTGGGTGCACTGCACCCCGCGCACCCACCCAGGATTGGCCCTGGTGGTTATACTGGGCTGGATGGGGGGGGGGGGCTAAGCAGAGAGTGCAAATCTGGGGGAAGGAGCTTGCCCCATCACCCTGTATAGGTGACACTAGAAACTCAGAGGGTGCAGGACCTACACAGGGTGACACAGCAGGTGTTTTTCCCCACTGACTACTGTGACAGGGAGGCCACAGGGGCCCTGGAATGTGGTTGGGGGTCACCATTGTGACCTCTGTGACCCCTCAAGCTCTGCCCATGGTGGACAGTGTCAGTAGTTGTTTTTTTTTTTAATATTTTTCACAGTTTTTTTTATTAATATTTCATTCAATAGGAGAAGAAAGGGCTGTTAAATGACATATTTACTGGCCCTTTCCCCCGCTCTCCATCCTGAACATCCCCCACAGCAACTGGCGGGAGAATAGAGGAGGGAAGCCAGCAGCTGAGAGGGTACACAGGGGACCTAGGTGGGGGAGAGATTTAGATAGCGGACATGAGCGGGTGATTGATGCAGTGGGGGCAATTACAAGAACGGATGCCCTAAATGTCTCTCCTAAAAGCAGCACCTAAAAGCCACGGGAGAGATAGGAGCCTGCATGGAAAGCCGTTCAGGGTATCGGTTCTTGTAATTGCCCCTGCCGCATCAATCACCCCCTCCTGTCCATGGATCCCTCCTGCTGCGGGCGGCTGCAGGGACCCCCTGGAGCATGGGCCAGGTCACAATTGCAACCCCTGATGCTACGCCAGTGCTTTTAAGCTTCTGCCTACACATGTATTCAACAAAAGAAATAAGCCTTGATGCTATTTTGTGTCCCGCTCACCTTGGCATGAATCTTATCACTATCTGTGTACTCCAGAGGGGTGATGTTACAGTTGGACTCAATCTTAGCGATGCCGTATGCAGACTGGAAGTGAGCATTCAGACTCAGCGTGTTCGTGAGCTCACCAACTGACACATGAGGACGCGTGGCTGTTATGCTCACCTTGTGACCTGTAAGAGATAAAAAGGACACGGTGTGGTCAGTGTCATTAAATGTTCCCATTTTCCTGTGGGATATGTAGAACATGAACCCTACCTGGCCTTTAATGTTTCTAAGCTAGAATTTGTGTTGAAATCCAAGTACTTGTACTTTAGATCCCTGTGGGTGTCCCTATGGACCTTCTTGGATCCAAGCTGTACACAAGGTCTTGACTAGGTCAAGCTTAATTCCCTCCTAGCAGTAGCCACTTAAAATCCTTGGGACATTTAAAAATGACCTAGAATTTAGTGGTTAAAACAAGTCTATGGCTGCAACCGCAGCCATGAGCTTTATATCATGTTTTACAACTGGTGATTGGTTGTTCAGTAAAAGTGATCTGGGAAGCTCCACGGCCACCTGATCACTTTTATGTTAGTGAGAAGGGACGTTCACCATCTGTCAAACTCGCCCACAGAAATTAAAGCGGAGGTTCGGCCGTTTTTTTTTTTTTTTTTTAAAGTCAGCAGCTACAAATACGGCAGCTGCTGACTTTTAAAAAAAGGACACTTACCTGTCCAGCGCGCCCGTGATGTCAGCGGCCGAGGCTGAGCAATCGCTCGGTCCTCGGCTGCTTCCTGGTGGCTTCACTGCCCGATTCCCTACTCCGCATGCGCGAGGATCGCGGCGCGCCGTCACTGGTCCCCACTCTCTCCTGGGAACATTTTTTTTCAGAAGACAGCGGGGGGGGGGGGGGGGTGACATCACAGCCTGGATTCCCCGCGGGAATCAGACCCGGGAAGTGGTGCAAATACCTGTCTCAGACAGCTATCTGCACCCCCCTCCCCCCTGAAAGGTGCTAAATGTGTCACCGGAGGGGGGGAGGGATCCAAAAAGCGGAGGTTCACTTTTTGTGTGAACCTCTGCTTTAATAGGGCTGCATTGCAACTGCAAGAAAAACGCTAAAGATTAAAAAAAGTGAAAAAATTAATAAATACAGACATCAGGAAGCAGTAGTGCCAAAGCTGAATATAGCTGCTGCTATACCAACCTCTGAAAAGGAATCCACTGCTTACAACCTATCAGATGAAACCCCAATAGCAGAGACATCTAGCAGCAGTCTCATGTAAATGTGTTGTTTATCTATGACTGTCTCCTGCAGTGTTGCCAACCATCCATATTTTTACGGACAGTTCGTAAAAACGGGCACTTTTTCCCCCCGTTTGTAAATGTCTGTGGTTGCGGGAATGTGCCAGTAAAAATAGCCGAGATTGGTTCGGCTTGGAACTGTGCATGGAGATTGGAGGCAGGGGGTGATTGGAGGCAGGGGGTGTTGGTGGCACCGCAGAGGGGAATGGAGGCAGGGGACGATGGAGGCAGGGGGTGATTGGAGGCGGGGGGAGATTGTGGGACTGCAGAGGGGGATGAAGGCAGGGGACGATGGAGGCAGGGGGAGATTGGAGGCAGAGGGAGATTGGAGGCAGGGGGATATTGTGGCACCGCAGAGGGGGATGGAGGCAGGGGGTGATGTGACTAAATAATTTGCCCTTATATTGAAAATAACAAAAATATGTTTTTTTACCTTAATATATACCTTAAATCACATTGCTATTTGCCTAGTGTACTTGTTTGTAGCCTAAATACTGAAATTTGCACCTAAAAATTTAATTTAGTAACTTTTGTGAAATGCCAGTAAAAACATGGCTGTGCCAGTAAATTTCGGGTGTCGTGCCAGTAAATTTCAATCTGGTAGGTTGGCAACACTGGTCTCCTGTCCTGTCTCTTAGCCTGAACCAACTCCTATAGCATGTCTGCAGTCTCTGACCATCTCCTGTATCATGTCGGCAGTCTCTGACCATCTCCTGTATCATGTCTGCAGTCTCTGACCATCTCCAGTAGCATCTCTTGCAGTCTCTGACCATGTCCTGTAGCATCTCTTGCAGTCTCTGACCATCTCCTGTAGCATCTCTTGCGGTCTTTGACCTTCTCTTGTAGCATGCTTGTAATCACTGCCTGCTTTAATATGTCTGCAGCCTCTGACAGCTTTCTTCATCATTACATTTTCTGAATTATCTGTACATCCCTTGATATCATGGGCTGCACTTGGAGGCTTCTATTTCAAGAAAGTTGACCCCACTGCTGTACTGTACACGGAAATCCTTGACAGAAGTCAAGGCCCCATATACAGTGTGGATCTAGGCAGGGCCGCCACCAGGGGGGTACAGGCAGTACACCTGTAAGGGGCCCGGAGGTCCCCAGGGGCCCGAATGGCAACTCCCCTTTTTTTTATTTTTTATAAAGAAAAATATTTTTTTTAAATATATTTTTATTAAATTTTTTATTAAAGGGACACTTTATATATATATATATATATATATATATATATATATATATATATATATATAATTAAAAGGCCCAGAGGTCCCCAGGGCCCCGGGTGGCAACCCCCATTTTTTATAAAAAAAAGATTTTTTTTTATATTATTTTATTTCTTTTTTTATATATATATATTTTTTTATTAAAGGGCTCAGAGGTCCCCAGGGCCCCATGTGGCAAACCCCCCTTTTTTCATTTTTTATAAATGTTTATTTTTTTTTTTTATTAAAGGGCCCAGACGTCCCCAGGGCCCAGGATGGCAACCCCCCTTTTATATTTATATTTATATTTATATATATATATATATATATATATATATATATATATTGTACAGGACACCGGGGGTGGGTCCTGGACGGGTGCTATACGGCACCACTGTTTGGACTATGGTCCATTTAAATAGAGGTACAAGGTTCAGGGGGTCACCCAAAAGTGGGTGAAAAGTTCCAGGCAGGCGCTAATTCAGAGAGGACTGGCTTGCAGTCTTCTCTATCTTAATAAAGTAGTTTGGGGCCTGGAATTTTGGGGGCTCCAAAGTGTTATTTGGGTGGGATGGAGCCTCCACTCCTAAACCCTGGAAGCCAGCGCACAAGGGGTTAAAATCTCTCAGACAACCACCCATTAAAGCAGGAAGTGATGCTGGAGGGAGTGAGTGAGTTGGGAGAGTGCACCTGTGAGGACAAGATGGAAGTTTGCTAGCTGCTCAGAGAGGACTTTTGAGTAGTTTGGAAGTGAAGCTGTGTCTGCAGGGAAGGTCTGGAGGACTTCTTACTAAAAACGTATGTGCCTTTCTTTTGGTTGTTTTTCTGAAGAAAGACTTTTTTCATTTATGCTGGAAACAAGCAGGACTTTTGTTGTGACGTTTTGGATGCTGAAGAAAAGCTTTATTTTGTTTGGTCACCAATAAAGACCCTTTGCTTTACTGACACGGTTTTACGCACTTGTCTCGCGGGGCTTAAAGACCACCAAAGTTCACAACTGGTGTCGAATGCGGGCAAAGTGCATTTGCAGGCGCAAAAACCGTTTAAAACTGACATTTAAAGAGACAGTATACTTATGGCATGTCTTGGGTGAAGTCTGCCCAGGCGTTACAAACAGCAGACAAAGGCATGGAGGAGGTCGTTAAGGCTTTGGCACAAGCCACTGTGACCCAGCAGCAAGCCACTGTGGCCCAACAGCAAGCGTCAGCAGAGTCAAACCGTCGCCATGAGGAAGCGATGGCTCAGCAGCAGCAGGCCCTGGCACAGGCTATAGCTGCGCAGCAGGAAAATACACGGCTGCTATCCGCCCAGTTTACGGCCCAGCAGGAGTCCACTCAAGCACAGGTGGCTGCCTTGCAGGAGGCCGTACAGCAGCTGGCTCAGGGACAAGTGCAAGCGGTCGTTGCCACTAGCAACCCAGTGTCTGTGAGGGCCAGCCATTTTTTGCAAAAACTAACGCCCAGCGATGACGTGGAAGCCTTTCTCACCACCTTTGAAAGGATAGCAGAGAGAGAGGGGTGGCCCCGGGACCAATGGGCTGGCATTATCTCCCCTTTCCTCACTGGTGACCCGCAAAAAGCCTATTTTGACCTCCCAGCTGAGCACATCAGGGACTATGAGCGTCTAAAAACCGAGATCCTGGCCCGCCTGGGAGTGACCACAGCCTTCCGGGCTCAAAGGGTGCATCGCTGGCGGTACAAACCTGACCAACCCCCCAGGTCCCAAATGCATGAACTAATTCAGTTGGTTAAAAAATGGCTGCAGCCAGAAAAGTTGTCAGGTCCACAAATGGTGGAACGAGTGGTGATGGACCGGTACCTACGGTCCCTACAAGATGACCTACAGCGCTGGGTAAGCCATGGAAACCCTACTAATGCTGACCAGCTGGTCGAGCTGGTTGAACGGTATACCGTGGTGGAGGACCTGCTTGGGCCTACCAAGCGTCGAGAACCCACGCCAAGGACACCCAGACCAGTCACCAACCTGAGGAGAGAAGCCTTGCCAGATGTTGGCGTCCGCAGGTTTACACCATCTGCCCTAGAACCACGGAGGTCGGTTCCTGTACCAAAGATGGGAGACATACAATGTTGGCGATGTCGGTCCTGGGGGCATACCCGGGCACAATGCCCACTGCAGGAGGAGCCTATGGAGTGCGGAACTGGTCGGAGAAGCTCCTTCTATGTGCGAAGTGTGTGTACCACTCATCTTGACCTGGCTGCAGGACGGTTTGAGTGCGAAGTGTGGGTGAACCACCTTCCTGCCAGGGCTCTACTGGACTCCGGCAGCATGGTCACACTCGTACATGCCAGGGTGCTTGGGAGGATAGGCCCAGTAACTAAGACTCTACGGGTAGTATGTATCCATGGGGACACCAAGGAGTACCCCTTGGTCCCGGTAACTGTGTCCTATGGCCATACCTCGGTTACCCAGGAGGTTGGGGGTGGTAAAAAGCTTGATACATGACATCATAGTGGGGCGGGACTGTCCACTATTTTTGGAACTATGGGACCAGGTACAGACGGGTCTGCCAGGAGAACTGGGGACACTGAGCTTGGAAGGGACAGAGTCCGGGGGATCCGGGCCTGAAACCTCCACAACACACCCCTCTAATGTGGAAATACCTGTTGGTGATAATGACGTTGCGGAGAATCTTGGTTCTAATAATAGTGGTCCTGTGTCAGGTCTCAAAACCGAGTTGAACTCTGAGGGGGGGGAGTCTCCCCATTACAAGTCATGCTGGGGGAGGATGACGAGGAGCTCTCCCCGATTGAGGAGGGTGAGGGGGAAACATCCCCAAGGCCAGTGCATCCAGACCTGGATGTACCCAGGGGTGCGTTTTGCACCGCCCAGTTACAGGATCCTACCTTAGTGAACGCTCGAGAGCAGGTTTCTGTCATTGATGGGGTTTCACAAATACCAGGTGCAGATCAGAGGTTTCCTCATTTTGCGTTGAAGGGGGACCTAGTCTATCGTGTGGCTGAGAGCCGAGGGGAACCCATAGAGCAGTTGCTGGTCCCTCAACCGTATAGGCGGATGCTCCTTGATCTAGCCCACAACGACGCACTGGGAGGACACCTGGGGGCGGAGAAAACGGAGGCCAGGATAACCGATCGGTTTTACTGGCCAGGGGTGAAGGCTGAGGTTAAAAGATATTGTGAGTCTTGTCCTGTTTGCCAGATAACTGCCCCAGTGCCCCGCTATAGAAACCCCCTAGTACCCTTGCCAATTATTGAGGTCCCATTTGAGCGGATCGCTATGGATCTTGTGGGACCCCTGGTAAAGTCGGCAAGGGGGTACCAATACATATTGGTCATCCTAGACTACGCCACTAGATACCCAGAAGCAGTCCCATTGAGAAAAACGTCCTCTAAGGCCATTGCCCGGGAGTTATTTCAAATGTTCTCACGTACTGGGTTCCCCAAGGAAATACTAACGGATCAGGGCACCCCTTTTATGTCAAAGGTGATGGTGGACTTGTGCAGGCTGTTTCAGATTAAGCAGTTGCGGACGTCCGTCTATCACCCGCAGACCGATGGCCTAGTTGAGAGGTTTAACAAAACTCTAAAGTCCATGTTAAAAAGAGTGGTCCAGAAAGACGGGAAAGATTGGGACATGTTACTCCCTGCCCTGTTGTTCGCTATCCGGGAGGTACCACAGGCATCCACGGGTTTCTCGCCATTTGAGCTAGTGTACGGACAAAGGCCCCGGGGGTTGCTTGATCTGGTAAAGGAAACGTGGGAAAGTGAGTCCTCCCCGCACAAAACCGTGGTAGAGCATATTTCTCAAATGCGAGAAAGGGTGGCTAAAGTGATGCCGATGGTGAGAGAGCACATGCAGAAGGCTCAGGATGCCCAAAGAAGGGTATATATATCGGTCGGCTAAAGTGAGACAGTTACAAGTAGGAGACAGGGTAGCTGTCCTAATACCCACAGTGGAGAGCAAGTTCTTGGCCAAGTGGCAAGGTCCATTTGAAGTAGTAGAGAAAGTGGGTGAGGTAAACTATAAGGTACACCAACCAGGAAAAAGAAAACCCTACCAGATTTATCACATAAATTTGTTGAAGCTCTGGAGAGACAGAGAACCGGTGTCCGCGGTGGTGGCGGTACAGTCAGGGGACCATGTAGGGATCGACCTGGTGCAGGTTGCGGCTACCCTAACTAGGCCCCAAACCCAGCAAGTAAAAGAATTTCTGCAAAGGAATAGGGACATGTTTTCAGGGTTGCCAGGGCTCACCAACGTCATTGAGCATGACATTGTGACTGAGCCCAAGGTGAAAATCCGGCTTAAACCCTACCGTATCCCAGAAGCTCATAGAGTGTCAGTGTCTGGAGAGGTTAAAAGGATGCTCGAACTTGGGGTCATCGAAGAGTCGCAGAGCGAGTGGTCCAGTCCGATCGTGTTGGTGCCCAAACCCAATGGTACTCTCCGCTTCTGCAACGATTTTAGAAAACTCAACGAGGTCTCCAAGTTCGATGCATACCCCATGCCACGGGTAGATGAGCTGATTGAGAGATTGGGTCCTGCCAGGTACATCACCACGCTGGACCTCACAAAAGGTTACTGGCAGATTCCCCTGACCAAGGAGGCCAGAGAGAAAACAGCTTTCTCTACCCCGGAAGGTCACTTCCAGTATAAAAGAATGCCGTTTGGTCTTCACTCCGCCCCCGCCACATTCCAAAGGGCCATGGACAAAACTTTACGTTCACACCTACGGTATGCCTCCGTTTACCTGGATGACATAGTCATTTTCAGCACGGACTGGGATTCCCATCTTCCCCGGGTACAGGCAGTGGTAGACTCCTTGAGAAGAGCGGGGTTCACCATCAATCCGGAGAAGTGTGCGGTTGGGGTGGAGGAAGCCAAGTACCTAGGATACATTGTAGGTAGAGGGTTAGTGAAGCCCCAAATGAGCAAGGTAGAGGCCATACAGGGCTGGCCCCGCCCCCTAACAAAGAAACAGGTCAGAGCGTTTTTAGGCCTAGTTGGGTACTATAGGAGGTTTGTCCCCAACTTCGCCACCATTGCGGCACCGCTTACTGACCTCACCAAAGGCCGAAAGTCGGTCATGATTAAATGGAATGCCGAGGCTGAAAAATCTTTTCAAATGCTTAAGACCGCACTCTGCCAGGATCCGGTGCTTGTGGCGCCAGATTTTTCTAAGGATTTTATAGTGCAGACAGATGCCTCAAGTGAAGGGCTAGGAGCAGTTCTGCCTCAAGAAATCAACGGAGAGGAGCATCCAATAGTTTTTCTTAGTAGGAAACTGACGCCAGCTGAGAAAAACTATGCGGTGGTGGAGCGCGAATGTCTTGCCATCAAGTGGGCTTTGGACTCCCTACGTTATTTTCTCCTAGGTAGGAAGTTTCGCCTTATATCAGACCATGCTCCTCTTACGTGGATGAGACAGAACAAACACACCAATGCCAGGGTAACAAGGTGGTTTCTGTCTCTGCAGGAGTTCAATTTCATGGTAGAGCACAGACCCGGGAGACAGCATCAGAATGCCGATGCCCTCTCCCGAGTCCATTGTATGGTGTCTACTGTTGCCTCCAACACCTCCGCGTTGAGGCAGAGGGGGGGGGATATGTACAGGACACCGGGGGTGGGTCCTGGACGGGTGCTATACGGCACCACTGTTTGGACTATGGTCCATTTAAATAGAGGTAGAAGGTTCAGGGGGTCACCCAAAAGTGGGTGAAAAGTTCTAGGCAGGCGCTAATTCAGAGAGGACTGGCTTGCAGTCTTCTCTATCTTAATAAAGTAGTTTGGGGCCTGGAATTTTGGAGGCTCCAAAGTGTTATTTGGGTGGGATGGAGCCTCCACTTCTAAACCCTGGAAGCCAGCGCACAAGGGGTTAAAATCTCTCAGACAACCACCCATTAAAGCAGGAAGTGATGCTGGAGGGAGGGAGTGAGTTGGGAGAGTGCACCTGTGAGGACAAGATGGAAGTCTGCTAGCTGCTCAGAGAGGACTTTTGAGTAGTTTGGAAGGGAAGCTGTGTCTGCAGGGAAGGTCTGGAGGACTTCTTACTAAAAACGTATGTGCCTTTCTTTTGGTTGTTTTTCTGAAGAAAGACTTTTTTCATTTATGCTGGAAACAAGCAGGACTTTTGTTGTGACGTTTTGGATGCTGAAGAAAAGCTTTATTTTGTTTTGTTTGGTCACCAATAAAGACCCTTTGCTTTACTGACACGGTTTTACGCACTTGTCTCGTGGAGCTTAAAGACCCCCAAAGTTCACAATATATATATATATATATATATATATATATATATATATATATTTTATTAAAGGGCCCAGAGGTTTATTTTTTATTATTATTATTAAAGGGCCCAGAGTTCCCGGATGGCAACCCCCCTTTTTTGTAATTTCTTTTTATAAATAATAGTAAAATAAAAATTGTATGTGTATGTGTGTATATATATATATATTTTTTTTTTCTTTTTTTTTGTAAAGGGCCCCCCCCGCTTCTCAATTTGCGGCAGCCCCCCCCCCCCCCCCGCTTCTCTGGTCCAGGGGGTCCATGCCTGATGTGTAAGGGGCCCCATAATTCCTGATGGCTGCCCTGGATCTAGGATACAAAAGGCTCCACAGGGACACCGGTACTGGTCTGAAGACTAACACAAGGTACTTTGTGTTGTTGCTTTAGAAACATTTTAGGTCAGATCAGGTTTACTTTAGAGTTAGTGGTCTTTTCAGAAGAGCAAATCAAAGGATTACGTGGAAAAAAAAAATGCTTATTTGTACTTGTACCTATTGGGGTGTATCTCGGGTTGAGGACAGCCGGGAGTACAAAGCGCACAGCTCCGTCTGCCTCCATTGGTAACTCCCGTACATATTTCAGGGTGACCTCGGCCTCCTGGCCAGGAGGGAGATTCCCAACACAGCAGCTAAAGATGTCCGCTGAGCTCTCATCTTCTTCCAGGAGGAAGGCTTGCTTACCCCGGCTGATAGCCTCACTATAGGTCTTGTGAGCCTGGAGAAGAGAAGAAGTAGCAGTAAACTTTTTTTTCTAATATGTAATTGTGAAGTTTGTACAGCGGTTTATGCCTGTATGTATATGTATGTAATTGGTGACTCTGATGTAAGGGAGACTCTGATGTAAGGGAGACTCTGATGTAAGGGAGACTCTGATGTAAGGGAGACTCTGATGGGAACCCCAATGTAAGGGGGAACTATGATGTGGACTCTGGTAGACATGTGCACTGCCGAAAAATGTGTTCATTTTTGTTTTCGTTTCATTAGTTTTTTTAGCTTTTTTCGGAAATTCAAAAATTTGGAAATTCGGAAATTTGGAATTCGGAAATTCGAAAATTCTTCAAATTTTCTAATTTGGAAATGTTCTAATTTCGAATTTTCAAATTCTGAATTTTCGAATTTCTGAAATTAAAATTTTGAATTTCCGAAATTTCGAATTCCATTTCCGAAATTCCGAATTTCCGAAATCTCGAATTTTCACATTTCCGAATTTTGGAATTTTGGAAATTCGAAAATTCCGAATTCCGAATTTGGAATTCCGAGAATTCAGAATTTTTTGAAATTCGGGAAAATTCGGAATTAATGAATTGCACAAGACTAGACTCTAATGAGGACCCTGATGTAAGGGGGGGCACTGATGGGGACCCTGATGTAAGAGAGGATTCTGATTGGGGATCCTGATGCAAGAGGGGATTCTGATTGGGGACCCTGATATAAGGGGGCTCTAATGAGACAATAATGTGAGGGGGGACTCTGATAGGTACCCTGATATACACAGTTATTATGATGAGGACCCTGATATAAGGGGGCACTCTGATGGGGACCCAGATATAAGGAGGACTCTGATGTAAAAGAGGGATCTGATGAGGGCCCTGATGTAAGGGGGATGCAGATTGGGGGGCCCTGATGTAAGGGTAATGTTGATGGAGACCCTGACGTACAGGGGGACTCTGATGGGGTTCTAATGTAAGGTATACTGATGGGGACCCTGACGTACAGGGGGACTATAATGGGGACACTGATGCAAGAGGGGAGGCTAATGGGGAATATTTGTAAAATTTACAATGTGGCCCTCATACTGAAACGTTTGGAGACACTCATCTTCAACAGAGAGGGCAAGAATTATTGGGGGTGTTAACTTTGTTTTGAGACCATCGAGGCACAGTGGAGTGTATATGACCCTAATGCTCCTGATTCAGACTATCTCGGCTCTGTTTTTTTTTTTGCTAGAGCAAAGGGAACAAGAAGGAACATTTCTATTAGTTTGTATGACCAAGAAAGGGTTAGAACCTCTTATAGGGCTAGATTCATATAGATCAGCGGATCTTTAGATCCGCGTGATCTATGTGATTTAAGATCCGCCCCCCCAAGTTTGAGAGGCAAGTGGGTAATTCACAAACCACTTACCTCCAGACTTGCGGCGGCGGATCGTAAAACCCCCGGCGGAATTCAAATTCCGCGGCTAGGGGGAGTGTACTATTTAAATCAGGCGCGTTCCCGCGCCGATTTAAATGAGCATGCGCCATCCGCGAAATTTCCCGGCGTGCATTGCTCCCACTGACGTCGCTAGGAGGTCAGTGGTTTCGGCGTGAGCGTAACTTGCGACGCGCGGGTTTCTGAATCGGCGTACACAAACGACGTAAAAAAAACAAAAATCGACGCGGGAACAACGGCTATACTTAACATTGGCTGCGCCTCATAGAAGCAGGGGTAAGTATAAGCCGGGAAAACCGCTACGGAAACGTCGTAACAACACTGCGTCGGGGCCCGCGTACGTTCGTGAATTGGTGTATCTCGCTGATTTACATATTTCTCAGCATAAATCAGCGAGAACGCCCCCCGCGCCATTTTTAAATTGCAGGTAAGATCCGACGGTGTAACACAGATCTTAGGCATATCTATGCGTAACTGATTCTATGAATCAGGCGCATAGATACGACCAGATACACCGTCGTATCTCTCTGTGAATCTGGCCCATAGAGTCTAAATTCTGTTGTTGTCGCCTTTGGAGAGGTTTGCTTTTTCTTCCTGATCCACATGAACCCATCACAGGAAGCAGGAGCATATCTCCCCAGTGGAAACGCATGGAATAAAACAGAAATGCTCAGACAGCCAGATCCCACAAAACTTGTCTCCACCTATTATGCAGCCCCAATGACTGACTTTAACCCCAGGTTTTACAAAGCTCAGGTAAAATGGACCTCTCTGGACATCTCCCTGGTAGACGAGGACTGGTCAGAATTTAGTAATACGTATAAAACCCCTGTTATTACTACCCGGGACCGCATCATACAGTAAGGTGACCAGATTTTAAAAATGAAATCCGGGGACATATTTTTTCTTTCCTAGTAACGGAAACAATCAGCGACTCTCTGCCCGTCGCCGCCCGCCTCACAGCCTCTCAAGTCTTAGGCCCTGTACACACGAGGAGACATGTCCGATGAAATCGGTCCGTGAACCGTTTTAATCGGACATGTCTCCTGGGATAATTTGGTCTGATGTGTGTACACACCATCAGACCAAAATCCCCGCGGACAGAGAACGCGGTGACGTGGCGGTGACGGTGACACGGCGACGTGCGCAAACCAGGAAGTTCAATGCTTCCACGCATGCGTCGAATCAATTTGACGCATGCGCGGGATTTTGGTCCGCTGGTTAGACGTACTAACCAATGGACATGTCCGATGGACAGGTTTCCAGCGGACAAGTTTCTAAGCATGCTAAGAAACTTTTGTCTGCTGGAAAACGGTCCGCTAGGCCAGGAAACCTGTCCGTTAGGCCGTACACACGGTCGGACATGTCCGCGGAAACTGGTCCGCGGACCAGTTTCATCGGACATGTTCGGTCGTGTGTACGGGGCCTAACTCTTCGGGCCCTGGCTACTACTGGATGGGGAGCGGAGGAAGATCACTCCGCCAGGGAAGGCAAGGAGATAGGCAGGCGGCTGGCCAGGATTTGCGCCAAGGCAGAAGTACATGCGAGCGGAGCTGAATGGGCATGCGCCCAAAACTGAAGAAATATTCTTTCCGCTCCGACCAGCACATGATCATCAGAAAGGGGCTCAAATAATGGGAAAAATGCAACCCCTCTCTGCTAGTAGGCACGGCGGAGCGGGGGTGTGTAATTCAATTTTTTTTTTTATTTCTGCACTGATTGTCTTTGAAATTGCCCCTGCTCCCTATTAAATCCAATCTGGTGACAAAACCAGGGACAGACTTGGTCCGGGGACAGTGTCCTCAATCAGGGGACTGTCCCCTGAAACTGGGGATGTCTGGTCACCCTATCATACAGGTCAAAATTTTCCATCAAACCCACCTCACTCCGGCTAGGTTACACAGGATGGGTCTCCTGCCCTCAGCTGCCTGTTTCCGCGGCTGTGGCCGGGAGGCCGATTTCTTACACTGCTTCTGGACATGCCCGGTAGTCCAGGACTTCTGGGAAGAAGTGGGTGCTTTCATCTCATCGGCGCTAGGCCTCCCAAACATAATACACCCCAAGAACTGCCTATTTTGGCGAATTACACCTATCATTACATGCCAAGAGACTGCTCCGTATACTCTTCTATGTTAAAAAAGCAATTTTATTGTCCTGGAAGGGCGCACAGACCTCTCTGAAATCCCTCTGGTTAAAACTTATTAATGACGCTATCCCACTGTATAAACTTGCTTTTGAACTCCGGAAACGGAACAAAACCTTCCACAAAATTTGGGGTAGATAGTAGACATGTGCACATCAAAAAAATGTAGTTTTTTTTGTTTTGTTTTGTCTCGTTCTGTAGATTTGTAAAGATTCGTAATTTCGTAAGACGCAAGTTTTCCTATTCGGACCCGTTTGTATTTCGTAAGACGCAAGTTTTCCTATTCGGACCCGTACGTATTTTCGTAACAGTTTTATTTTCGTTTATACTGAATGATTCATAATTCTGTCTAATTTATTTTCGTTGATTCGAAATTCGTAATTTTGTTAGATAATAATTATTTTCGTTTAATGGATTCGTAATTTTGTACTTTCGTAAATACATCACAACATATTAAGAAAGACTATCTCCTAAGCCCCGTACACATGGTCAGACTTTTTGCCAACAAACTTCAAAATGAGCGTTTTCCAAAAAATCCGACCGTGTGTACGCTTTATCGGACAAACTTTTTCGGTTTCAAAAGTCCGGCCAACTCCCTTTGGACAAAAATCCACGGACAGACAAAGAAACGGATTTACAAAACACACACATGAAAATACGAATGAAAATACGAACAAAGGACTTAAAATACGGAATGCAAATCGTTCGTTATAGATGTTATTTTCGTTCTTTTGCTGTTTCGGTGTTTCGTATTTTAGTAAGATTGTCCAATCATATGTTCGTATTTTCGCTTGTTCGTTGTTTTAATTATTCGTAAATTCGAAAATTCTTCAAATTTTCTAATTTGGAAATGTTCTAATTTTCTAATTTCGCCAATTTTCTAATTCTCTAATTCTCCAAATACTGCAGCTGCTGACTTTTAATATTAGGACACTTACCTGTCCTGGAGTCCAGCACCGTCCGGAGCAGAGGACGAGCGATCAAAATCTGGCAAACCTGCCCCTCTACGATCTTTTGATCGAAAAAGTGTTTTCCAGTTGATTCAAAGGTTTAATATTTTTCCAAATTAATTGTGATAGTCATTTGTTCAGTTTTTTAAAGAATATTCTAAGATAGCATTTTTGGTTTGTGGAGCTCAGATGCCGTGAAGTTCCACTTTAACCACTTAAGGACCGCCTAACGCCGATATACGCTGGCAGAATGGCACGGCTGGGCACAGGCACGTACAGGTACATCGCCTTTAAGAGCCCAGCCGTGGGTCGCGCGCACGCGACCCGGTCCGAAGCTCCGTGACCATGCCCGTGGGACCCGATTGCCGCCGGTGTCCCGCGATCGGTCACAGGAGCTGAAGAACGAAGAGAGGTGAGTGTAAACACACCTTCCCCGTTCTTCACTGTGGCAATCTCAGTGATCGTCTGTTCCCTTATATAGAGAATGACGATCACTGACGTCACACGTCCAGCCCCGCCCCCCTACAGTTAGAAACACAAATTAGGTCACACATAACCCCTTCAGCGCCCCCTAGTGGTTAACTCCTAAACTGCAATTGTAATTTTCACAGTACCAGTGCATTATTATAGCACTTTTCGCTGTGAAAATGACAATGGTCCCAAAAATGTGTCAAAATTGTCCGATGTGTCCGCCATAATTAGAAGTAAATGGATACCAAGCGCCTTGAGGCGATTCAGTTTGCACGTGTAGCGCTATATAAGTTTTTCATTCATTCATAATGTCGCAGTCACGAAAAAAAAATCGCTGATCGCCGCCATTAGTAGTAAAAAAAATTATTAATAAAAATGACATAAAACTATCCCCTATTTTGTATAAATTTTGCGCAAACCATTCAAACGCGTATTGCGATTTTTTTTTTACCAAAAATAGGTAAAATAATACGTATCAACCTAAATTGAGAAAAAAATATGTTTTTTTATATCTTTTTTGGTGATATTTATTATAGCAAAAAGTAAAAAATATTGATTTTTTTTTTCAAAATTGTCGCTCTATTTGTTTATAGCGAAAAAATAAATAAAACCGCAGAGGTGATCAAATACCACCGAAAGAAAGCTCTATTTGTGGGGAAAAAAAGGACGCCAATTTTGTTTGGGAGCCACGTCGCACGACCGCGCAATTGTCAGTTAAAGCGACGCAGTGCCGAATCGCAAAAAGGGGCAAGGTCCTTAACCTGCATATTGGTCCGGGGCTTAAGTGGTTAACGTGTACTGAGTGACGTCTCTGTTTTGTAGTCCTCATTACCTGTTCCTTCTCCTGGAGGTCGGCTAAAATCGTCTTCCCCTCTACTGTGGCCTCAAAGCTGTAGACGGCGGAGTCTTCATCCATGGGGAAGACAAAGACGGCTTCCACCGCATTCTCCTCCTCATTCTTATACTTGAGAGTCGCCGATACGTCCGCCACAAAGCCTTTCACCTGGACGTCAACCCAGATCCCCTGCAGAGGGACTGGACACACACACAGGAGAATCAGAAAATGAAACCTGGTGTTTTGTAACGTGAACTATACTTTTGGTGGACACTTTGGAGATGGGTAGACTTTATAGGTACTCTCAATGAAACTGGGAGCCAGAAAATTACAAGAAACACATCTTTAGCTAGATTCAAGTAGGGCGCGCATCTTTGCGGCGGCGTATTTACACTACGCTGCCGTAAGCCAGAGAGGCAAGAACTGTATTCACAAAGTACTTGCCTCCTAAGTTACGGCGGCGTAGCGTGAATAGGCCGGCGTAAGCGCGCCTAATTCAAATGAGGATGTGGGGGGCGTGTTTTATGCATATTAACTGTGACCCGACGTGATTGACGTATTTTACGAACGGCGCATGCGCCGTCCGTGTACATATCCCAGCTTGCATTGCTCCAAAGTACGCCGCAAGGACGTAATGTTTTCGACTTCAACGTAAATTACATCCAGCCCTATTCACGGACGACTTACGCAAACGACGTAAAATTTTCAAATTTCGACGCGGGAGCGACGGCCATACTTAACAATGGGGTAGATTCAGGTAGCTTTGCGCAGTTTTTACGGAGGCGCAGGGCACCGTTTTTGCCCTGCGCCCCCGCAAATTATCTGCGCTACCCTTGATTCACGGAGCAGTAGCTCCGTAAATTGCGTGGGCGCTCCGGCAAAATGCCCGGCGTAAGCGCGCGCAATTTAAATGATCCCGTAGGGGGTGGGAATCATTTAAATTAGGCGCGTTCCCGCGCCGAGCGTAGGGCGCATGCTCCGTCGGGAAACTTTCCCGACGTGCATTGCGGCAAATGACGTCGCAAGGACGTCATTTGCTTCAAAGTGAACGTGAATGGCGTCCAGCGCCATTCACGATTCACTTACGCAAACGACGTAAAAGTTAAACTTCGCGACGCGGGAACGACGGGTATACGTAGCATTGGCTGCCCCTGCTATTAGCAGGAGCAGCCTTACGCGAAACCCGACGGACAGAAACGACGTAAACTGCGTACGCAGGGCTCGCGTAACGTTGTGAATCGGCGTCAGTATGCAATTTGCATACTATACGCTGACCACTACGGGAACGCCCCCTAGCGGCCATCGTAAGAATGCAGCCTACGATACGATGGCATAAGAAGCCTTTCATAGCTTAGGCTGCAGTTGGCGTATCGAGGTTCCTGAATCGGGAGCATTCGATACGCCGGGGCAAGTAAGCAATTGCGCTGCGTAACTATGGTTACGCAGGCGCAATTGCTCTTTGAATCTACCCCAATGACTAGTCTAGCTATTTGATGGAATAACTTTACGCCTGAAAATGCCTTACGTAAAAGGCGTATCTTTACTGCGACGGGCGCACGTACGTTCGTGAATAGGCGTATCTAGTGATTTACATATTCTAGGCCAAACTCAATGGAAGCGCCACCTAGCGGCCAGCCTAAATATTGCACCCTAAGATAGGACGGCGCAGGCTGTCGTATCTTAGCTAGGTTTAAGCAGTGGCGGCTGGTGCTCCATTTTTTTAGGGGGGCGCAAACAAAATCACAAACACCCCCCCCCCCTCCCCCAACGTCACTCACCCGTGATTGGGCTTACAGACAGACGGACAGAGATATAGAATAGATAGATAGAATAGATAGAGATATAGATATAGAATAGATAGATAATAGATAGATAGAGATATAATAGATAGATAGATAGATAGAGAGATAGATAGATAGATAGATAGATAGAATAGATAGATAGATAGCTATAGATATAGAATCGATAGATAGAATCGATAGAATCGATAGATAGATAGATAGATAGATAGATAGATATAGAATAGATAGATTAAGATAATAGATAGATAGAGATATAATAGGTAGATATAGAGATAGATAGATAGATAGATAGATAGATAGATAGATAGATAGATAGATAGATAGATAGATAGATAGATAGATAGATAGATAGCTATAGATATATAATCAAGAGATAGATATATAGAGAGATAGATAGATAGATAGATTGATAGATAAATAGATAGAAATAGATAGATATAGAATAGATAGATAGATAATAAATAGATAGAATAGATAGAGATATAGATATAGAATAGATAGATAATAGATATATAGACAGATATATAGATAGATAGATAGATAGATAGAGATATAATAGATAGATAGATAGAGATATAATAGATAGATAGATAGAGATATAATAGATAGATAGATAGAGATATAATAGATAGATAGATAGAGATATAATAGATAGATAGATAGAGATATAATAGATAGATAGATAGAGATATAATAGATAGATAGATAGAGATATATAGACAGATATATAGAGAGATAGATAGATAGAGGGATATAATAGATAGATAGATAGATAGATAGATAGAGAGATAGATAGATAGATAGATAATAGATAGATAGAGATTGATATATAGAGAGATAGATAGATAGATAGATAGATAGATAGATAGATAGATAGATAGATAGAGATATAATAGATAGATAGAGATAGATAGATATATAGATAGATAGATAGAGATATAATAGATAGAAATAGATAGATAGATAGATAGATAGATATAGATAGAGATATAATAAATAGATAGATAGATAGATAGATAGATAGATAGATAGCTATAGATAGCTATAGATATATAATCAATAGATAGATAGATATATAGAGAGATAGATAGATAGATAGATAGATAGCTATAGATATATAATCAATAGATAGATAGATAGATAGATAGATATAGAATAGATAGATTAAGATAATAGATAGAGATATAATAGATAGATATATATAGAGATAGATAGATAGAGATATAATAGATAGATCGAGATAGATATATAGAGAGATAGATAGATAGAGATAGATAGATAGATAGATAGATAGATAGATAGAGATATAATAGATAGATATAGATAGATAGATATATAGAGAGATAGATAGATAGATAGATAGATAGATAGATAGATATAATAGATAGAAATAGATAGATATAGATAGATAGATAGAGATATAATAGATAGATAGATAGATAGATAGATAGATAGATAGATAGATAGATAGATAATAGATATATAGAGATAGATAGATAGATAGATAGATAGATAGATAGATAGATAGATAGATAGATAGATAGATAGATAGATAGATAGATAGATAGCTATAGATATATAATCAATAGATAGATATATAGAGAGAGAGATAGATAGATAGATAGATAGCTATAGATATATAATCAATAGATAGATAGATAGATAGATAGATATAGAATAGATAGATTAAGATAATAGATAGATAGAGATATAATAGATAGATATATAGATAGATAGATAGATAGATATATAGAGAGATAGATAGATAGATAGATAGATATAGAATACATAGAATAGCTGATATAGAATAGATAGCTAGCTATAGATATAGAATAGATAGATAGATAGATAGATAGATAGATAGATAGATAGATAGATAGATAGATAGATAGATAGATAGATTTGGAATAGAAAGAGAGAGATATAGAAGAGAGAGAGAGAGATGAGAGAATACAGACCTATACACACAGCATGAGCTGCATGACTCTAGGAGGTTGCAGAGCTGGGGGGAACCCTCGTGTTACACATACTGGAGATGTGTAATAACACTAGCAGCCCCATCCATATTACTGTCCCCAGGAAATGTGCTAAAAGCTTCTCAGCCCTTCACTGTACTCCCCCTCCTTCTACATCCCAGATCCTCTACACACAGGACACTGCTGCTGCACTTTCTGACAGCACAACACAAGAGTTCTCTGCCTAATTACCTGCTAGCAGCTCAGTGAGATGTCCCGATGTTCAGACTAGCCAGGATGAGTCACTGAGAAAACCGGAAGTGATTGGCTGGTCTGATAAAAGCACCGCCCTAAGTCCTATGGACCAGCCAATCACTAACCACCAACAGGACACATCCAGCACAGAGTGGTTGTGCGAGCGTGGAGCCTTGCGCTCCGTGGGCAGTATAAAAGCCAGCCGATAGATTTGCTTGCGGCTTGCCCAATCTCACGATTTCGATGACATCATGCTTCCCACAGCACCTCGGTGGCCGGCGCTCCGCCCCCCCCCCACACACACTTAAAGGGACATGTTATAAAAAAAAAAATGACATTTTTTTATTTTTTTTCATTTTTTTTTTTCATTTTTTTTTTTTTTTTTGATGAGTAGCTTTGGGGGGGCGGCGCCCCTGCGCCCACTATGGACGGGCCGCCACTGGGTTTAAGTGTATCTCAGTTTGAGAATACACTTAAACTTAGGACGGCGCAGATTCCGAGTTAGGTCGGCGTATCTATTGATACGCCGGCCTAGCTCTTTCTGAATCCACCTACTGTACTTGTCTTTAAAGAAATAAGGGATTTCCAAGTCAGTGCTTAGCTTACTTCAATAAATTAAAGTGATTGTAAAGCTTTTTTTTTAATTAAAGGAGTTGTAAAGGCAGAAGTTTTTTTTTTTTTCTTAATGCATTCTATGTAAGCATCCCTTGTAATAGGAATAGTGTATGATAGGTCCTCTTTATGGAGAGATGTACGGTCTATAGGACCCCACATCGCTTCTCCAGGCTGGAAAGATTGAGAGTAAAAAAAAAAAGATCTCTTTCTTTCCAGCCGAGATCTTGTCTTTGTTTACTTCCACCAGCCGGACGTGACGTCATAACGTCGCGCCCGGGCCTCCGACGGTCATAGAGATGACTGGAGACCACCTGGTCACCAAATTTTTTTTTATATTCATGAAACTGTTTCTTTCCAAAAAAACGCATTTGAAAAATTGCTGTGCACATAGCGTGTGACATAAAAGTTACAACTACCACCATTTTATTCTCTATTGTGCTAAAAAAAACAGTTTAGGAGTTCTGAGTAATTTTCGAGCAAAAAAATAAAACATGAGTTTTACATGTAGGAGAGGAGTGTCCGAATTTTCCAGGGTGGCAAGGGGTTAATTAACATTTTAACTTCCAACCAGTAATTTCACAGTAAATAGATAAATAATAAATGATTATCTTATAGCATATAGCATAGCAGTGGTGGGGTAAGACTTCTTCTACCTACCCCCAAAATGTGGGGTCCCGGTAACCCCAGGTCATCGAGCTATGACCCTCGAAGCTCAATCATTTTTTTTTTTTTACCTGCCATACACTCACCTGGCTGGCGGGAAGCTGCAATGATAAGGCCACAATATGAGGGAAATGGCGGCATTATTGCAGGTTATCTGAAAGGAAATAAAAAAATACAATAAGTGTCAGATTGTATGGCTGCAGGTCCTCTTCACAGAGCTGACATTCCGGTGCTGTATGGGTTAAGTGCCTGGGCTCTAACGTTGCAGGACTCTGTACCCTGTACTCATTCAGGCCAATATCTAGGGGCCCTTCTATCCTAAAGGGGATTACAGGATTCTGATATCAAACCCCCCCCCCCCCCCCCGGCCGCAGGCCCCACATCCCTTTTGTGGGATGAGGCCTGTGCTCCTATCAACATGGAAACAAGGAGCCTAAAATGGGGGGGTTGCAACCTTCTTATGCAAGGTTCCCCCCGAAAGGTTGAGAACATGTGGTAGATATGTTCTCAACCTTACGATATGGTTCACTGCCCCCAACTTTTCCTGCATGCCTGGATAAGGCTCTGGTATTAATTAATGGGGACCCCACATTTTTGTTTGTTTTGTTTTCTCAAAGGGACAGTATGCATTGTTTACAAAAGGTGTACTGTCCCTTTAATAAAAAAAAAATGGCATAAGTTACCGGATCTCTCTTGCATAAATTCTTGTGAACTCAGAACTGACATGCGACCATGATTCAGCCTTTCAGTAATGGTGCGTCCTTCAATGAAGTTCAAAGCCTCTCCTGAGATTCCAGCCTTGTGCTCGGTGCTCTCCAAGACAGGTTCTTCATCGAGTGGCTTCCTCCCTCGGGACGGACAGCACAGGACCACTCTGCAAACGTAGACCCAGTCTGACTACCTACTTAGTAGATCACAACCCCGGACCAACGTGGTCCCGGAGCCAGGAACACTGGAACACGCACCCCCGGCCAGGAGGGCCAGAAAAGGGGGGTGGTTGGATGACAGACCAGGATCGGTGATGACGACCCCGAACTAATGACGTCTGTCCCTTAAGTACTCCTCCCCAGCATGCACAGCGGGACGATCAACTCCCTCTGATTGGCTGCTGAAGGGGAACACCCAAAACACCTTGACCTGACTGCTGCCACCCTCGGCCTGGAGTGAGAATAACACCCCAGACAACAATAGTGGTCACTCACAGTACAGCCATGGCTGGAACAGAGGCCCACATTTAGTAAAAAATCATACAGTCAACTAACTCTCAGACTACCCTCTAAATTTAAAGCAGCGCCAGCTAGAAAGTAGCAGGCCGCTTTTCCCCAGGAACAGCTCAGTAGGAGTGGTCTTCACACTGGGCATGCTAGGGAAGGATACTTAAGGGGCAGAAGCCATTTTCTCAGGATCCTTTGCTTCGTGGCCCTCCTGGCTCGAGGTATGTAATGATCCATTTTCAGCCCTGGGACCACATTGGCCCGAGGCTGCATTTCCGCCAGGTAGGCCCAGTTGTCTTGACTGGGGCCTGCACTTTGAAGGTGATGTCTGTCCTGCGGGAGGAAGCCACTCAATGGAGGAAACCAGGGGAGGACCTGTCCTGGGGAGGACCAAGCGGAAGGCTGGTATCTCTGGAGAGGCCTGGTAACTTTATTGGAGGATGCACCGTATTCTATGATGCCTTACAGTGTTGCCGGGTCGGCTTAAAGCAGTGATTCTCAACCTTTTAGTGCCGTGACCCCTTGATAGAATTTCAAGGGTTGTAGGACCCCTAACATTATTTTCAGCAGCCAAGGCAAGTAATTTGCGCCCCCTAACCCGTGGACATTTAGCTCTCCCGAGTCCCTTCCACTCGTACAATATTATAACCCCTTATGGTACATATTAGGATGTTCCCCTCTTTCTCTTTGTTCTCCTTTCTTTCCCTTTTATCTCTCTCTATCCTAATTTCTTGTTTTTTTCCCCCTCATCCCTCTCTCTAGCCGTCTTTCTTGTTCTTTCTCTTATTCTTTCTCTCCCTTTTTCTTTGTTCCTTCCCCTCTTTTCTCTCCAATCCATGTATTCTCTATTTATTTTTATTCCTTCTCTTACTCCGTGGTGGGTGGGGGGAATGGCATGAGTGGCAGTGCAGGGGGGGGGGGGTTATGATCATCCAACTTGGGTGCTCTTGATAAAGGTCATCTGCTGATCTAAGAACTGCAGTGGGGACTTTTAATGGCTACTATAATCACGTTACTCATATTAATAACTGTGTCTCCGATATTGTGGTGTCTTGCAGCAGTGACACCTATCCCAAAATCAGGGGTAGGGTCTCCTCCAGCCCCTCCTACTTCACATTCCTCACAAGTCAGCTGACCTCTAGTCTCTGCCCCCCAGCCATGCCGTGAACTGAATGGGTGGCTGCGAAGAGGCTGAGTGGGTGGCACAGGCTCCAGGGACAGCCCTGCTGGGCGGCCGCAAAAAGGCTGGCGGTGCGGGTTTCAAGAACAGCTCAGGATTTGGTGACCCCTGGCAAATCACCAAGGGGGTGCCGACCCCAGGTTGAGAACCACTGGCTTAAAGGCTCTAAACTGTACGCCTGGAAATCCGGGTACTAAATCCTGTGGCAGTTCATTTCTATTTTCAAAGAAAGGTCTGTGGCAGAGGCTGTATTTTTTTTGTCCGTGCTTCATCCCGGCTGCTAGGCTAGTGAGAGGGGCCTATCCGGGTGAGCAATACCCACTCTGAGGAAAGTGGTGAGTGTGACTTTTTGAAACGTAGAAAGTTCCCCAGTGATCTGTATCGTGTGCCTGAACCTTCCCCTGACCCTCCATCCCTCTACCTATACAAGTTTGTGTGAAATAAACCCTGACAGAAAAGGGATTTACAACTTGTGTGGACATTGAAGTTTCTTAGACTCTCATCTCATTCCCTAGTTAACGAAGAGCGAGGTAAAGTGCAAGGCCCAAATCTAAACCAGCAGCTTCTACGTGGGTAGTGCTACACTCCTGTACAAGCAAATATAACTTATAATACTCCATATAACTGTACCTAGCTTTGTGATTCTCTTGATGATGAAGGATTCAGGATGCAGGAAGGATGGGATTGTTAAAACCAGCCACGTTTATCGTAGGGTGACCACATTTCCAAACTACCATTCAGGGACACCCTACCTTCCCAAAAATCAGCTTATGGTGTAACGAATCACAGCACAGTGATTGGACGCAAAAGGCGGGATTTATGATTTCTCCAATCACAAGCAGGATTGTGCTCCTCCAGGCATTCCCGGCCAGGACAAGTACTGTCGGTGAGTAAAGCTGTGATGTGGCGGCCTTTTTTGGGGGCATCAGATTGGCCCGGGGGTGGCTGTGTCAGTTTCATTCCGGGACACTGTATTGTCCTGGAATGAATGTGCTCGGGACAGACCTGCTAAATGCGGGACTGTCCCATCCAATCCGAGGCATGTGGTCACCCTAGTTTATGGTAAACAATAGGAGGTAATTTTACATGTCGTAAAGTGAAAAACTCAGCAACTTAAAAGTATCTTTGTGTTTTTCTTGGTGCCCAAAAGACAACGTTGTCCCAGAAGCAAGCAATCCTTCTATCGAGAGGTCGCCCACCAAGTCTCGCTTATCAGGAATAAACAAAAACATGGTTGGTCTAACCCTCATACAATGCTAAACATGTTATTAATGTCATGTAAATCTCTCAGAAGATCTGTATTTCACAGAATTCCACCATCTTGGCAAGTGACGAAGAAGAAGAGTCATGAAGGCTCACTAGTCAAGAGAGAAGAAAACTCCATTTAACTCTGAATCAAGTCAATTCCATAGATAGCAATACAGAAGGCTGCAGACTAAACTTACATGCACTGGGCCAGATTCACAAAGAGATACGAGGGCGTATCTCCTGATCCGCCGTCGTATCTCTGAGATCCGACGGTCGGATCTATGCGACTGATTCATAAGAATCAGTTCCGCATAAATCTCCCTTAGATCCGACTGGTGTAAGTGACTTACACCGTCGGATCTTAGGCTGCAATCTCCCGCCGGCCGCTAGGTGTCGCCTCGGTCTTTTACGCGTCGGATATGCAAATGAGGAGAACCGCCGATTCAGAAACGAACGCCCGTCGCTTTTTTTTTACGTCGTTTGCGTTCGGCTTTTTCCGGCGGATAGTTACCCCTGCTATATGAGGGGTAGCTAATGTTAAGTATGGCCGTCTTTCCCGCGCCGAGTTTCAAATTTTTACGTCGTTTGCGTAAGTCGGTCTGGAATACGGATGGCCACAATTGACGTTGCCGCCGAAAACAATGACCTACCTAATGTCCTAGCGACGTCATTTGGAGCATGCGCACTGGGTAATTTCGCCGGCGGCGCATGCGCAGTTAAATCGGCGCGGGAACGCGCCTGATTTAAATTGTACACTCCCCCTAGCCGCGGAATTTGAATTCCGCCGGGGGAGTTATGATCCGACGGTGCAATTTTCGAGGTAAGTGCTTTGTGAATACTGCACTAGCCTCGCTAAATTGCACCGGCGGATCGTAAATCACACAGATTACGTGGATCTAAAGATCCGCTAATCTATGTGAATCTACCCCCTGCATTGAGTAACACTCAAGTGACAGCAGTGATGGTTGCATGAAAACAGCTCCTCTCAAGAGCCAAGAAAACCAGACATCAGGAAAGTTCCAGTGACAGCAGTGTCAAGAAAATTTCCACTACCCCTAACAAGAGGAAATGATCAGATGGTTGACAACTAAATCTGAAGTTCACATATGCAGAGAATGTGACGTTAAATGAAAATCTGACTCCTGAATATGACAAGCTGCTGGGTCCCCATATGCTTAATTCTACATAAAGAGGAAAGATTTGACATTATAGAGACAGTGGCCCGGATTCAGATAGATTTGTCTATCTATATGCAGGCTACGCCGCCGTAACTTTGGGCGCAAGTTCCGTATGCAGAAAGAACTTGCGCCCTTAGTTACGGCGGCGTAACGTATGTGTGGCGGCGTAAGCCCGCCTAATTCAAATTAGGATGTTGTGGGCGTGTTTTATTTAAATTTAAGATGACCCCGCGTATTTTACGTTTTTTGTGAACGGCGCATGCGCCGTTCGTGAAAGAATCCCAGTGCGCATGCTCGAAATTACGCCGCAAAGCCTTAAGTGAACGTAACTTACGCAAAGCCCTATTCGCGAACGACTTACACAAACGACGTAAACATTTCAAAACTCGGCGCGGGAACGACGTTTATACTTAACATTAGCTACGCCTCATATAGCAGGGGTAACTTTACGCCGGAAAAAGCCTTACGTAAACGACGTAAAAAAATGCGCCGGCGGGACGTACGTTTCTGAATCGGCGTAAATACATAATTAGCATATTCCTTACGTAACTATACGGAAGCGCCACCTAGCGGCCAGCGTAAATATGCAGCCTAAGATCCGACAGTGTAAGACACTTACGCCGGTCGGATCTTAGGGATATCTATGCGTAACTGATTCTCTGAATCAGGCGCATAGATACGACGGCCCGCACTCAGAGATACGCCGTCGTATCTCGTATCTGAATCTGGCCCAGTGTTGACAGTGACAGTGTTGGGGTAGACTATTCGACATGAATGACGAAGATTCGACGAAGCAGCGAAAAACATACAAACGTTGAATCTGTCATTGAAGGCTTATGGTGTCTGTCGAAAGTTCTAAGAAGATTCGACAAGCAGATAAACTGTATGATGCAGCAATCGTACATTTCCGGTTAAATGCTCGGCCCATAGACTATAGAAGAAGCCTCTGGTTATTCTGTTAGGCCGCGTACACACGGTCAGTCAAAACCGATGAAAACGGACTGAAGGACCTTTTCATCGGACCAAACCGATGGTGTGTGGGCCCCATCGGTCAGTTATCCTTCGGTCAAAAAATGAAGAACTTGCTTTAAAATTCAACGGATGGACGCCTAACCGATAGGTCAAAACCGACGGTTAGTATGCAAAAGCATCGGTTAAAAACCCACGCATGCTCAAAATCAAGTCGACGCATGCTTGGAAGCATTGAACTTCATTTTTTTCAGCACGTCGTTGTGTTTTACGTCACCGCGTTCTGACACGATCGGTTATTTAACCTCTTGACCACCACCCCATGTCTAAAAGACGTCCTGTTTTTAAAGATGAATATCTCGGTAACGGCAGCAGCTGCTGCCACAACCGAGATATCCATCTCTTCAGTGGGCGGCGGTGTACACGATAACGGCGGTCTCCGCAGTGGATTCGCCGCGAGATCGCCGTTATCGGTGGTGGGAGAGGCCTCCCGCCGCTCTCCCGCGCCCTCCGCCGCTTACCGGAGCCGTCGGTAGCGGCGGAGGAGATCGGGTGAGTTCGGCTGTTGACTGGGGTTGCGAGTGAGGGAAAAATCTCCTTCACCCGTCCCCATAGCTCTGCTGGGCGGAAGTGACGTCAAAACGTCAGTCCCCCCCAGCGTCTTAAAGAAACATTTTTTTTTTTTTGTAATTTGAAAAAATGACAGTTTCAATTTTGTTATTTTATTTTTTTTTTTTGTTTTTTTGCATTTAAGCCTAAATCTGAGGTCTTTTTGACCCCAGATCTCATATTTAAGAGGACCTGTCATGCTTTTTTCTATTACAAGGGATGTTTACATTCCTTGTAATAGGAATAAAAGTGATAATTTTTTTTTGTTTTTATTTCAGTGTAAAAAATTATAAAACTAAATAAAAATAAATAAGAAAACAAAAAAACATTTTTTTAAATCGTTAGAACGAGAGCAATAATTCTAGCCCTAGACCTCCTCTGCAACTCAAAAAATGCAACCTGTAGAATTTTTTAAACGTCGCCTATCGAGATTTTTAAGGGTAAAAGTTTGACGCCATGCCACGAGCGGGCGCAATTTTTAAGCGTGACATGTTGGGTATCATTTTACTCGGCGTAACATTATCTTTCACAATATATAAAAAAATTGGGCAAAATTTATTGTTGTCTTATTTTTTAATTCAAAAAAGTGTTTTTTTTTCAAAAAAGTGCGCTTGTAAGACCGCTGCGCAAATACGGTGTGACAAAAAGTATTGCAATGACCGCCATTTTATTCTCTAGGGTGTTAGAAAAAAATATATATAATGTTTGGGGGTTTTAGGTAATTTTCTAGCAAAAAAAAACTGTTTTAGTCTCGTAAACACCGAATCTGAAAAATTAGCCCGGTGGTAAAGAGGTTAACCGATGGTGTGTAGGCACATCAGACCATCAGTCAGCTTCATCGGTTAACCGTTCTCATCGGATGGACTGATCGTGTGTACAGGGCTTTAGTGTCAAAATAGTGGTAGAGCTGTGATTGCCTTAATATGTGGGCATCGTGGACAGATCCTGGGAATGACCCATTCCTGTTACGGTAGATGTGTTCTTTATCAAAGAGGGACGTTACACCGCCGCAAGTTTACAGCGTAAGTGCCTGATTCACAAAGCACTTACCTGTAAACTTGCGGCGGTGTAACGTAAATCCGCTCTGCGCAAGCCTGCCTAATTCAAATGGGGCGGGCACCATTTAAATTAGGCGCGTTCCCGCGCCTAATTGGCTAACATTGGCTAGGCCACCTAGAGGGCATGCTTAGTTTTACGCGGCGTAACTCGACGGAAACGGCGTAAATTTAGAGCGACGGGTAAAGCATAGGTTCGTGAATCGCCGTAACTAGTCATTTGCATATTCTACGCCGACCGCAATGGAATCGCCACCTAGCGGCCGGCCTAGAATTGCAGCCTAAGATCCGACGGTGTAAGTCAATTACACCTGTCAGATCTTAGGGCTATCTATGCGTAACCTGATTCTATGAATCAGGCGCATAGATACGACAATCGTATCTCAGAGATACGCCGTCGTATCTCTTTTGTGAATCTGGCCCATTGTTTAGTTTCTTTCATAAAATTTTGTTTTCCCCTTCACTGACGGGCACTGATGAGGCGGCACTGATGGGCACTGATGAGTTGGCACTGATAAAGTGGCACTGATATGTAGAATTGATGGGCACTGATAGGTGGCACTGATGGGCACTGATAGGCGCCGAGAACTGGAGCATGCGCACTGAGCAATTTTTAGCCCGGCGCATGCGCAGTTCGATCGAAACGGGGGCGCGCTTAATTTAAATATAAGCCGTCCCCTTTGAAATACGCGGGGATACGCCGGGCCAATTACACTACGCCGCCCCAAACTACGGAGCAAGTGTTTGGGGAATACAGCACTTGCTCTTGTAGGTTGGGGCGGCGTAGTGTAAATGGCTTACGCGACGCCCGCCGGAAATCTACGGGAATATGGCCCTCTGTACTTAACCACTTAAGGACCCATTCACGCCGATATACGTCGGCAGAAGGGCATGGCTGGGTACAAGCACGTACCTGTACGTCGCCTTTAAGAGCTCACCCGTGGCGCGCTCGCGACCTGGTCCTGTGCTCCATGACTGCGCCCGCAGGACCCACTCGCCGCAGGTGTCCCGCGACGGGTCTCCGAGCTGAAGAACGGGGAGAGGCGAATGTAAACAAACCTTTCCCCGTTCTTCCTAGTGTGACTGCCACTGATAGTCTGTTCCCTGTCATAGGGAACGACGATCAGTGACGTCACACACAGTAGTAACACAGTAGTAATCACTCCCTTCAGCGCCCCCTACAGGTTAACCGCTTCACTGCCAGTGTCACTTTCACAGTAAACCGTGCATTTTTATAGCACTAATCGCTGTAAAACTGACAATGGTCCCAAAATAGTGTCAAAAGTGTCCGATGTGTCCGCCATAATGTCGCAGTCACGATACAAAATCTCTGATCGCCGCCATTACTAGTAAAAAAAAAAATAATTAATAAAAATGCCATAAAACGAACCCCTATTTTGTAGACGCTATAGCTTTTGCGCAAACCAATCGATAAACGCTTATTGCGATTTTTTTTACCAAAAATATGTAGAAGAATACGTATCGGCCTAAACTGAGGAAAATAATTTTTTTTATATATTTTTGGGGGATATTTATTATAGCAAAAAGTAAAAAATATAGATTTGTTTTCAAAATTGTCGCTCTATTTTTGTTTATAGCGCAAAAAATAAAAACTGCAGAGGTGATCAAATACCACCAAAAGAAAGCTCTGTTTGTGGGGAAAAAAAGAACGTCAATTTTGTTTGGGAGCCACATCGCACGACCGCGCAATTGTCAGTTAAAGCGACGCTGTTCCCGAATCGCAAAAAGGGGCCAGGTCCTTTAGCTGTATAATAGTCCGGGGCTTAAGTGGTTAAAAGTGGGGTATGCCTGTACTTATATAGCGCTGTCAATTTACTCAGCGCTTTACATATACATTGTACAATCACCTCAAGGAGCTCACAATCTAAGGTCCCTAACTCACATTCATACATACACATACTAGGGCCAATTTAGACAGGGGGGCCATATTCTGAGTATAGTTACGACGGAGTATCTCAGGATACTCCATCGTATGTCTCTTTTTTGGCCCGCGTATCTATGCGACTGATTCTTAGAATGATTTTCGCATAGATACGCTTAAGATCCGACATGTGTAAGTCACTTACACTGTCGGATCTTAAATGTAATTACCCAGCCGGCCGCTAGGTGGCGTATACGTTCAGGTCTCATTTGTTTATGCAAATGAGCCGGATACGCCGATTCCCGAACAAATTTGCGTCGCGTAACCATCGCTAACGTCGTTTGCGTAAGCGTAAGGCCCCATACACACGAGAGAATTTATCCGCGGATACGGTCCAGCGGATAAAGATTTCTATGCGATGGAGTATACTCACCATCGCATTGAAATCCGCGCGGAAATCCTCTGGCGATGACGTGTCGCGCCGTCGCCGCGATTATGATGTGCGCGACGCTGTCATATAAGGAATTCCACGCATGCGTCGAATCATTACGACGCGTGCGGGGAATCCCTTTGGACGGATGGATCCGGTGAGTCTGTACAGACGAGCGGATCCATCCGTGGGATCCGATTCCAGCGGATAGATATTCTGTGCATGTCGACAAATATCTATCTGCTGGAATTCGGAAATATCCGCGGATAAATATCCGCCGGAGTGTACACACCATAGAATCTATCCGCTGAAACCCATTCGATGGGATTTATCTGCGGATAGATTATATGGTGTGTATGGGGCCTAAGGTTACCCCTGCTATATGAGGGGTAACCTTACGCCAGTCCCACGTACGCCATATTAAGTATGGCGTCGGGTCCGCGTCGTCTTTTCCCGTCGGGTACGTCGTTTCCCTAAGTCGTTCTTGAATACGACTTTACGTCAATGACGCTCACGTCGGCGTCATTGACGTTTTACGCCGAGAACTGGAGCATGCGCACTGGGCTATTTTAAGCCCGGCGCATGCGCAGTTCGTTCGAATCGGGGGCGCGCTTAATTTAAATACAAGCCGCCCCCTTGGATTTACGCGGGGATACGCCGGGCCAATTACACTACGCCGCCCCAAACTACGGAGCAAGTGTTTGGGGAATACAGCACTTGCTCCTGTAGGTTGGGGCGGCGTAGTGTAAATGGCTTACGCGCCGCCCGCCGAAAATGTATAAGAATATGGCCCAGGATCCAATAAAATTACCGCATACCTATACACAATGGTGCAATGTCTGGTATACCAACATGTATTTCAAGGGTCTTCCAGTACAAGTGACAAGATATAAACTAACATATTGTATTACAAAGTCCTCAGATATTTTTTTTTTATAAGTTTACAGCCTCGTACACACGATCAGTCCATCCGATGAGAACGGTCTGATGGACCGTTGTCATAGGTTAACCGATGAAGCTGACTGATGGTCCGTCGTGCCTACACACCATCGGTTAAAAAAACGATCGTGTCAGAACGCGGTTCAATGCTTCCAAGCATGCGTCGACTTGTTTTTTTTTGTTCCGTTTCGTATCGTTCCGTAGGTTCGTTCCCGTTCGTTTTTCGTAAGACGCCCGTTTTCCTGTTCGTTCCCGTTCGTTTTTCGTACGCGATTTTTTTCGTAATTCCGATCGTTTCGTATTTTGGTTACCGTTTTATTTTCGTACATGCGGAATGGTTTGTTATTCTGTTTAATTCATGTTCGTTACTTGTTAGACAATAATTTTCGTGAATTTTCGTCATTTTGTACTTTCGAATATATATCGCGGGATTCGCGGCACTTTCAACACGCGGCTCATCCATATTAACTATTGTTAAGCCCCATATACTTGGTCAGACTTTTTTTTAACAACAAACATAAAAACGATCGTTTTACCGAACGTTCGTTCGTTTTTAAACTCCATCAGAAAACCATTTTTGGGTTCAAAAGTCTGGCCAACTGATCTCCCTTCAGACGAAAATCCACAGAAAAGTTTATTTGGCTTTACTGTACTACTCAGCACAAAAGAGAAGCTGCTTCACTAACTACACTCACTGCCCATTCAAAAAAACGAAAATGACATCTTATAACAAAAGATTTGCATTCTGTATTTTGAAACCAAATTACGAACAGAAAAAAGGAATTCAGAATACAGAATACAAATCTTTTGTTATAAGATGTCATATGAACATACAAACAGAAAAAGGATTCAAACAAAATACAGAATGAAAATCTTTTGTTAGATGTCCTATGAACATACAAACAGAAAAAGGATTCAAACAAAATACAGAATGAAAATCTTTTGTTAGATGTCATATGAACATACGACTGAAAATCAAAATACGAACAGAACAAGGATTCAAACAAAATACAGAATGCAAGTCTTTTGTTATAGATGTCATATTTGTTCTTTTGCCTTTTTCGTTTTGTCGTATTTTCGTCGGATCGTTCGTTCGTATTTGCGGTTGTTCGTTATGCGACTCATTCTTAATCCTGTCATTTTCGTATTTTGGTGCTTAAATCTTTTCGTATGTACACATTGGGGGTTATCCACAAAGCCGCGGCGCAACGTAACTTTTCGGATTTAAGTTACTCCGCCGCAAAATTCTAAAGTTAGGTGCCGATCCACAAAGCACTTACCTGGAATTTTGCGGCGCTGTAACTTAAATCCGTCCGGCGCAAGGCGTTCCTATTCAAATGGGCGAGTCCCATTTAAATTAGGCGCGCTCCCGCGCCGGACGTACTGCGCATGCTCCGTCGGGTAAATTACCCGACGTGCATTGCGCTAACTGACGTCGCTCCGACGTCATTTGCTTAGACGTTAACGTAAATGGCGTCCAGCGCCATTCACGGACGTCTTACGCAAACGACGTAGAATTTAAAATTCGACGCGGGAACGACGGCCATACTTAACATGGCTTAAGACAACTAGGGCTTAGCCCTAGTTTTACACGGCGGAACTCAACGTAAACGACGTAGATTTAGAGCGACGGGCCCGTCGGAACGTTCGTGGATCGCCGTAACTGGTCATTTGCATATTCTACGCCGGCCGGAATGGCCTCGCCACCTAGCGGCCGGCCTAGAATTGCATCCTTAAGATCCGACAGTGTAATTCAATTACACATGTCGGATCTTCGTCCTAACTATGGGAAACTGAGTCTGTGGATCAGTTCCATAGTTAGGACCAGGGATACGACGGAGTAACAGCAGTTACGCCGCCGTATCTCTTTTGAGGATCTGGCCCATTATTCTGCGGGTACGAAAATGAACATTTTCGTACGAAAATAACATTCGTACGAACGGGAATGCACATATCTAATTCTGAGCATGCGTGGATTTTTAACCGATGTTTGTGCCTACTAACGATCGATTTTGACCTATCGGTTAGGAATCCATAGGTTAAATTTAAAGCAAGTTGGCTTTTTTTTCTAAACTATGGTTAAATACCCTATGGGCCCCCCACACGATCGGTTTGGACCGATGCAAACGGTATATCAGATCGTTGTCCTCTGGTTAACCTATCGTGTGTACGAGGCCTACCAGAGGTTAAATAAAGTCTGTACAATCAGATGTAACTTGTACGGCTCGTTTTTGGACGCGCATGCTCTTGGGCACATTCTTCAGTACAGGTGACAAGTGCTGGGACATGGCTAAATTACCTGAAAAACCCCACTGATCATATTTCCCTGACATTTCCTCATTTACGCTAAAAAATAATTGAACAAGCTGCTGGGAAACCTTTGAGAGTTGTTTTTCAAGTTTTAAAGGAATGTGATAATACATTTTTTTTTCTACTGGTTGATAATAACTGTACAGGAGTCATTTTTGAGAATTATAAATATCCTTCTGCTTCCTCCATGAAAGAGCACAGAATATTGCCCCACTACACTACTGAATACTCAAAACTGGATTTGCTGCTCTCAAAAAAAAAACATAGTTTGACGCAGTGTTTATCAATAACAGTGGGGTAGATTCAGGTACCTTTGCGCATTTTTTACGGAGGCGCAGGGCAACGTTTTTGCCCTGCGCCCCTGCAAATTTTCTGCGCTACCCGCGATTCACGGAGCAGAAGCTTCGTAAATTGCGTGGGCGCCCCGGCAAAATGCCCGGCGTCAGCGCGCGCAATTTAAATTATCCCGTAGGGGGTGGGAATCATTTAAATTAGGCGCGTTCCCGCGCCGATCGTAGAGCGCATGCTCCGTCGGGAAACTTTCCCGACGTGCATTGCGGCAAATGACGTCGCAAGGACGTCATTTGCTTCAAAGTGAACGTGAATGGCGTCCAGCGCCATTCACGATTCACTTACGCAAACTACGTAAAGTTCAAATTTCGCGACGCGGGAACGACGGGTATACGTAACATTGGCCGTTATTAGCAGGGGCAGCCTTACGCGAAAAACGGCCTTACGCAAACGACGTAAACTGCGTACGCAGGGCTCGCGTAACGTTGTGAATCGGCGTTACTATGCAATTTGCATACTATACGCTGAGCACAATGGGTACGCCACCTAGCGGCCATCGCAAGAATGCAGCCTAAGATATGCGGGCATAAGAGCCTTATGCCACGCATATCTTAGGCTGCAGTCGGCGTAACGAGGTTCCTGAATCAGGAGCATTCGTTACCCTGGCGCAAGTAAGCAATTGCGCTGCGTAACTATGGTTACGCAGGCGCAATTGCTCTCTGAATCCGGGCCAGTGTTCAGATGGGAAAAAACTAAAATAGCTTGTAATTGTAGAGAAAATAAAAGCCCAAACATATCAGATTGGATATGTGAAGTGAACGAAATACAATGGGCCAGATTCAGGTAGATCCGCGCAATATTTGCGTGGGCAAAGGGCAACGATTTTTGCTCTGCGCCCACGCAAATATTTTGATATGCCCGCGATTCACAGAGCAGTAGCTCCGTAAATTGCGCGGGCGCTATGCTAAATAGCCCGGCGTAAGGGCGCCTAATGTAAATGATCCCGCCGGGGTCGGGAATCATTTAAATTAGGCGCGCTCCCGCGCCGAGCGAACAGCGCATGCTCCGCGCCATTCACGAATCACTTACGTAAACGACGTGAAATTTAAATTTCACGAGCGGGAAGGGCGGCTATACTTTAGCATTGGCTGCCCCTGCTATAGCAGGAGCAACCTTGCGCTAAAGTCGCCGTACGGAAACTCCGTACCTTGCGTGCGCAGGGCCCGCGCAACTTTTGTGAATCGGTGGTAGTATGCAATTTGCATACTATACGCCGATCACAATGGCCGCGCCCCCTAGCGGACAACGCAAGAATGCAGCCTGAGATATGAAGGCATAAGGAGGCTTATGCCTGTCATATCCTAGGCTGCAGTCCGCGTAGCGATGTTCCTGAATCAGGGGCATTCGCTACGCGAGAGCAAAACAGCTATTGCGCCGCGCAACCTAGCTTCTTGAATCTGGGCCAATAGCTTCTTGAATCTGGGCCAATATAATCGAAAGACAGATAAGAGAAGAAGGAAACATAAATAGTCAAATGCCAGAAATATGGCAAAAATGGGATGAATTTCATCTCTCAAATAGAATGAAAGAATACCTATGAATGGAAAATTAGGAAGAACTTGAAGGATCAGTGTAAAGGGAATATAATATGAATATGGAATGGGAGAAACAGAGGGGTTATGGTGTGTGTGTGTGTGTGTGTGTGTTTTTTTTTGTGTGTGCCAGGATGATGTTGGATGAATGCATGAAAGGATGAATGAGAATGGAAGATAGTAGAATACATGGAGGTACATAATGTGAGAAATTTTGAAAATGGGGGGCCAGATCCTGAAAGAAATTACGCTGGCGTATCTATTGATACGCCGCGTAACTTCTAGTTTGCTCCGGCGTATCTTTGTTTTGTATCCACAAAACAAGATACGCCTGAATCTGGGCTAGATCCGACTGGCGTATGTCTTAGTACGCCGTTGGATCTAAGGTGCATATTTACGCTGGCCGCTAGGTGGCGTTTCCGTCGATTTACGCGTTGAGTATGCAAATTAGGTAGATACGTCGATCCACGAACGTATGTCCGGCCGGCGCATTTTTTTATGTCGTTTCCGTAAGGCTTTTTTCGGCGTATAGTTACACCTGCTATATGAGGCGTACTCAATGTTAAGTATGGCAGTCGTTCCCGCGTCGAATTTTGAATTTTTTTACGTCGTTTGCGTAAGTCGTTCGCGAATAGGGCTTTGCGTAGAATGATGTTCACGTCGTAAGCATTGCCTTGTTGCGGGTTAATTTCGAGCATGCGCACTGGGATACCCCCACGGACGGCGCATGCGCCGTTAAAAAAAAAACGTCATTTACTTCGGGTCAAGACATATTAACATAAAACACTCCCCCATCACATCCATTTGAATTGCGCGCCCTTACACCGCCAAAGTTACACTACGCCGCCGTAACTTACGGCGCAAATTCTTTCAGGATAAGGAAAATACGCTGTAAGTTACAGCCACAATGCGCCACGCTACGTGGATCTGCCCCGGGGTTTTTAGATATTAATCAGATTCTGCACATTGAATAATGAATAGGAAAAGATACATAATGTGATAGAATTGTGTTTAAGTGTAAATTTTTGGTACTTGAAAAAAAAAAGAAAAGAACCAATAAAAATAAATTGAAAACAGATAGGAAGAAAGATACAAAGTAATATTGGCCCAGATTCAGGTACATATGCGCTTTATTTGCGGAGGCACAGGGCAACGATTTTTCCCTGCGCCCACGCAAATATTTTGCGCTGCCCTCGATTCACGGAGCAGTAGCTCCGTAAATTGCGAGGGCGCGCGGGCAAAATTGCCCGGCGTAAGCGCGCGCAATGTAAATGATCCCGCCGGGGGCGGGAATCATTTAAATTAGGCGCGCTCCCGCGCCGAGCGTAGAGCGCATGCTCCGTCGGGAAACTTTCCCGACGTGCATTGCGGCAAATGATGTCGCAAGGACGTCATTTGCTTCAGAGTGAACGTGAATGGTGTCCAGCGCAATTCACGAATCACTTACACAAACGACGTAGATTTTAAATCTCGCGACGCGGGAACGTAGGTATCCTATAGCATTGGCTGCGCCTGCTATTAGGATGTGTAACGTTACGCGAAACCCGACGTACGCAAACTACGTAATTTGCGTACGCAGGGCTCGCGCAACGTTGTGAATCGGTGTTAGTATGCAATTTGCATACTATACACAGATCACAATGGGAGCGCCCCCTAGCGGTCATCGCTAGAATGCAGCCTAAAATCTGCGTGGCATAAGAGCCTTATGCCACGCAGATTTTAGGCTGCAGTCGGCGTAGCGATGTTCCTGAATCAGGAGCATTCGCTACGCCGGAGCAAGTAAGCAATTGCGCCGTGTAACCTATGGTTACACAGGCGCAATTGCTTCTTGAATCTGGGCCATTGTTTATAAAGATCGATCAGATGGAGATAGAAAGATACATGGCCAGATTCACAAAGGAGATACGACGGAGTATCTCTGTTTCTATCTATGCGGCTGATTCATAGAATCAGTTACGCATAGATATCCCTTAGATCCGACAGGTGTAATTGTTTTACACTGTCGGATCTTAGGATGCAGTACCGCGGCCGCCGCTGGGGGGGAGTTTGCGTCGTAAACCAGCGTTGGGTATGCAAATTAGGAGTTACGGCGATCCACAACGGTTTTTCGCGTTTGCTACGTCGCCGCTAGTCTAGTTTCCCGTCGCAAAGTTAGTCGTCGTTTTGAGTGCCTTAACTTTAGTCAGCAAACGTATTGCTGTCTAAAGTATGGCCATCGTTCCCGCGTCGAAATTTAAAATTTCACGTCGTTTGCGTAACACGTCCGGGAATACGGAAGTACGCTATGCGCGTCGCCGTTCGAAAAAATTACGGGAGTTAAGAAACAGAGCATGCGCAGTAGGTCCGGCGCGGGAGCGCGCCTAATTTAAATGTTAGCCGCCCATTCGATTTGGACCGCCTTGCGCCTCACATATTTACGATACACCGCCGCAAGTTTCCAGGTAAGTGCTTTGTGGATCGGGCACTAAAACTGAAAACTTGCGGCGGTGTAACGTAAACGGCTTACGTCACACCGGTGCTAATGTACCTGAATCTGGCCCACAAAGTAAAATTTATTGTAGAGATAATAGTCACCGCTCCAATTGGGTTTGTGGATGAATCCGTATCCTCTCTGAGAAACCCAGGTGCCGGCAATGCACAAAGCAATTGTAGAAAGAAATGTTTGGACAGCCGCACTCTGGAAAAACCTTCTCGGTTGCCTTTTATTGGTAAAAGTATTCAAACACCACACATCACAGCAAAGACAGGGGCATACAGCTGACGTTTCGCACTATCGATCAGTAGAGATGTACAGAACTGTTCGCCGGCGAATAATTTGCGGCGATTTTTGCGCGTTCGCCGATGCGCGCGAACATATGCGCTGTTCGATCCGCCTCCTATTAATTATCATTGAGCAAACTTTGACCCTCTACCTCACAGTCAGCAGACACATTCCAGCCAATCAGCAGCATACCCTCCCTCCCTGACCCTCCCACCTCTCGGGCAGCATCCATTTTAGCACAGGTTTTTGCACATTCTGAACCTGCATTCTTAGTGAGAGGAGGGATAGTGTTGCTGCTGCTGAATTTATAGGGAAAGCTATAGCTAGACTAGTGTTTTCAGTGTCCACTCCAGTCCTGAAAGACTCATCTGATCTCTGCTGTAAGGACAGCACCCCAAAAAAGCCCTTTTTAGGGCTAGTAACCCCAAAAGCCCTTTTTAGGGCTAGTATATCAGTCAGCTTTTTTTTTTCTCTGTAATCTAATTGCAGTTGCCTGCTAGGCAGCGTGTGTGTGTCAGGATCACAGCGTACACTGTGCCCAGTGCCACCCACCACTCATCTATCTTGGTGGCACAGTACATAACATTTAAAAAAAAAAAAATATTACTGCAATATAATAGTAGTCAGTTGCCTGGCTGGCAGCGTGTGTCAGGATCACAGCGTACACTGTGCCCAGTGCCACCCACCGCTCATCTATCTTGGTGGCACAGTAGATAACATTTAAAAAAATAATAATTATTACTGCAATATAATAGTAGTCAGTTGCCTGGCTGGCAGCGTGTGTCAGGGGTACAGCGTACACTGTGCCCAGTGCCACCCACCACTCATCTATCTTGGTGGCACAGTAGATAACATTTAAAAATAATAATAATTATTACTGCAATATAATAGTAGTCAGTTGCCTGGCTGGCAGCGTGTGTCAGGGGTACAGCGTACACTGTGCCCAGTGCCACCCACCACTCATCTATCTTGGTGGCACAGTAGATAACATTTAAAAATAATAATAATTATTACTGCAATATAATAGTAGTCAGTTGCCTGGCTGGCAGCGTGTGTCAGGGGTACAGCGTACACTGTGCCCAGTGCCACCCACCACTCATCTATCTTGGTGGCACAGTAGATAACATTTAAAAAAAAAAATATTACTGCAATATAATAGTAGTCAGTTGCCTGGCTGGCAGCGTGTGTCAGGGGTACAGCGTACACTGTGCCCAGTGCCACCCACCACTCATCTATCTTGGTGGCACAGTAGATAACATTTAAAAAAAAAATTATTACTGCAATATAATAGTAGTCAGTTGCCTGGCTGGCAGCTTCGTTCAGTCACAGAAGGAGCGGTGGAGAAGGTGGCCGTCTGACCGATGCGTTCAGACAATTTTTTAGTCTGCAGCCCCAAGTTATGACTGGTTCCAGTAACCATCGCCAGCGTCTCTTTTACATGGTGCGGGAATACCTAGGGGCAAGATCAGACTTGGACACCTTTCCCACCGAAAATCCTCTGGCTTACTGGGTCTTGAGGATGGATCACTGGCCAGAGCTTGCACAGTACGTAATTGAGCTACTGGCCTGTCCTGCAGGGGTTGCAGTGTTGTGGCACCAGCACCAGTGCCTAAGGCCCAATTTTTCTCCCCCTGTTTAACAGGGGCGTGTAATTACAATTTTTGATGCAATACTTTGCAGCAGGGCTCATTAGTGCGCTCCAACTAGAGTATCTGTGAGGGGTTTCTGTGCCTAAGGCCCAATTTTTCTGCCCATGCGCCCACCAAGAGTAACTGTGAGGGCTAACAGTGTTGTGGCACCAGCACCACCCCCATCAACAACAAAGGCCCAATTTTTCTGCCCCTGCTCAACAGGGGCATGTAATTACAATTCTTAATCTAATATTTCACAGCAGGGCCCATTCCTGCGCCCACCAAGAGTAACTGGGAGGGCTTACAGAGTTGTGGCACCAGCGCCAGCACCAAAGGCCCAATTTTTCTACCACTGTTCAACAATGGCATGTAATTACAATTCTTGATATAATAGTTCACACAGCAGGACGTTCCAGCGCCCGCCAAGACTAACTGTGAGGACTTAGTGTTGTGGCAACACCAACACTTAGGGCCCAAATTTATGCAGAGTATATACGGCAGGCCCCTACTTTCAAACATCCAACTTACAAACGACTCCTACTTGCAAACGGAAGGAGACAACAGGAAGTGAGAGGAAATCTACCCCTAGGAAGGGAAATTCTCTTCTGTAATAGGTGTCTCCTGTCCACTGATGCTTTATCACCAATCCTTGTTTCACTAAAAAAAAAAAAAAAAAAAAATCAAAAAAACATTTGTCATTGGGACAGAAAGTGAATTGAAATCTTCTGAACAGATGCACACAGACAGCAAAAAAAAAATGTTACAGGGGTGATAACCCTTCTCTATGTTTTCCAAAAAGATAGATTTTTGTCTGGAGCTACACTTTAAAAATGTACCAGTTCAAAATGACAGATTCTACTTAACAACAAACCTACAGTCCCTGTCGTGTTTGCACCGCCTGTATACTGCTGTTCAAAGTATATAGGGTCAAAGGGGCTGGTAATGACCTGGGGGGAGGGGGACCCGTGCTATTTTTCTCAATGATTTTCATCCATATTACAGGGACCAGACATTACATTAAAGCCGCAAGCAGTTTTTAATGACTTTTTTCATTTTGTGCAGGGACAGTTCTAAACATGTGCCACTTCACAGGCATACTATAGACACCCAGCAGGTACGATATTTAAAGGAATTTTTCCCAAATATTTTTTTTTCACTTTAAACATTATTAAAATCACTGCTCCCGAAAAAAACGTCAGTTTTTAAAACTTTTTTTTGAATTGATACATGTTCCCTGGGGCAAGACCCGGGTCCCCCAATAACTTGCATATTAGCCTTTAAAATTAGCACTTTTGATTTCGAACGTTCGAGTCCCATAAACTTGGGGTTATAAAGTTTGCGCGAACGTTCGGTCCGTTCGAAGGTTCTGGTGCAAACTGAACGGGGGGGGGGGGGGTGTTCTGCTCATCCCTATACAGTGTCTGTCTACATGTAATCTATATACAGTGTCTGTCTACATGTAATCTATATACAGTGTCTGTCTACATGTAATCTATATACAGTGTCTGTCTACATGTAATCTATATACAGTGTCTGTCTACATGTAATCTATATACAGTGTCTGTCTACATGTAATCTATATACAGTGTCTGTCTACATGTAATCTATATACAGTGTCTGTCTACATGTAATCTATATACAGTGTCTGTCTACATGTAATCTATATACAGTGTCTGTCTATATGTAATGTATATACAGTGTCTTTCTACATGTAATCTATATACAGTGTCTGTCTATATGTAATGTATATACAGTGTCTTTCTACATGTAATCTATATACAGTGTCTGTCTATATGTAATGTATATACAGAGTATGTCTATATGTAATCTATATACAGTGTCTGTCTATATGTAATCTATATACAGTGTCTGTCTATATGTAATCTATATACAGTGTCTTTCTACATGTAATCTATATACAGTGTCTGTCTGCATGTAATCTATATACAGGGTCTATCTATATATAATGTATATACAGAGTCTGTCTATATGTAATCTATATATAGCGTATGTCTATATATAATGTATATACCGTGTCTGTCTATATGCAATGTATATACAAAGTCTGTCTACATGTAATCTATATACAGTGTCTGTCTATATATAATGTATATACAGTGTCTGTCTGCATGTAATCTATATACAGTGTCCGTCTATATGTAATCTATATACAGTGTCTGTCTACATGTAATGTATATACAGTCTGTCTTTATATAATGTATATACAGTGTCTGTCTATATATAATGTATATACAGTGTCTGTCTATATATAATGTATATACAGTGTCTGTCTATATATAATGTATATACAGTGTCTATATATAATGTATATACAGTCTGTCTATATATAATGTATATACAGTCTGTCTTTATATAATGTATATACAGTGTCTATATATAATGTATATACAGTCTGTCTTTATATAATGTATATACAGTCTGTCTTTATATAATGTATATACAGTCTGTCTTTATATAATGTATATACAGTGTCTATATATAATGTATATACAGTGTCTATATATAATGTATATACAATGTCTATATATAATGTATATACAGTGTATGTCTATATGTAATGGATAGGAAACATGTACAATGTATACAATACCTGCACACAGCCTGTCCTGTCCTCTTCTGCTCTTTTATTTCCTCTAACCTTGGTGCTAGAAGTGTGATCTCTGTGTACTTAGTGTTGGTGGTGTCTGTCTTCTCTGTAGGCAGCCTGCAGGGAGAGAGGAGGAAACATAGAGAGGGGCGTAGTACAAGAGTCCTGACACTGGTTACCGTGCGGAAGACTTTCTCAACTCAACATTCGCACATCAGGAGGAACCCTTGACATCATTTCAGGTCTTGGGGAACCCCCAGCTGTAAATAGTTACACCTACAGATCATTGTACATTAGTGTACAATGTAGACAGTTTTAAAGAGAAGAATAAAGAATAAAACATATCTCAATTTTTCACACCCGGGGCAGATCATTTTTATCATCCACCCGCTCTATGCAACAACAAAAAAAATTCATTAACAACCTAGAAATGAACATCTTGTCGTCCATGTAATATACACAGTGGGCCAGATTCACATAGATTAGCGGATCTTTAGATCCGCGTAATCTATGTGATTTACGATCCGCCGGCGCACTTTTGCGAGGCTAGTGCAGTATTCACAAAGCACTTACCTCCAAACTTGCGCCGGCGGATCGTAACTCCCCCGGCGGAATTCAAATTCCGCGGCTAGGGGGAGTGTACAATTTAAATCAGGCACGTTCCCGCGCCGATTTAACTGCGCATGCGCCGCCGACGATATTTCCCAGTGCGCATGCTCCAAATGACGTCGCTAGGACGTCATTGTTTTCAGCGGCAACGTAAATTCCGGCCATTCGCATTCCCGACCGACTTACGCAAACGACGTAAAAATTTGAAACTCTGCGCGGGAACGACGGCCATACTTAACATTAGCTACCCCTCATATAGCAGGGGTAACTATCCGCCGGAAAAAGCCGAACGCAAACGACGTAAAAAAAAAAGCGACGGGCGGGCGTTCGTTTCTGAATCGGCGGAAATCGGAATTTGCATATTCCTCGCGTAAAAAACCGAAGCGACACCTAGCGGCCGGCGGGATATTGCAGCCTAAGATCCGACGCTGTAAGTCACTTACACCAGTCGGATCTTAGGGAGATCTATGCGGGACTGATTCTTATGAATCAGTCGCATAGATCCGACCGTCGGATCTCAGAGATACGACGGCGTATCAGGAGATCCGCCGTCGTATCTCTTTGTGAATCTGCCCCAGTATCTCACAAAAGTAAGTACAACTCTCACATTTTTGTAAATAATTTCTTCTATCTTTTCATGCGACAACACTGAAGAAATGACACTTTGTATCTACAATGTTGTGTAGTGAGTGTACAGCTTGTATAACAGTGTAAATTTGCTGCCCCCTCAAAATAACTCAACACACAGCCATTATTGTCGAAACCGCTGGCAACAAAAGTGAGTACACCCCTAAGTGAAAATCTCCAAGTTGGGACAATTAGCCATTTTCCCTCCCCAGTGTCATGTGACTCGTTAGTGTTACAAGGTCTCAGGTGCGAATGGGGAGCAGGTGTGTTAAATTTGGTGTTATCGCTCTCACTCTCTCATACTGGTCACTGGAAGTTCAACATGGCACCTCCTGGCAAAGAACTCTCTTAAGGATCTGAAAAAAAAGAATTGTTGCTCTACATAAAGATGGCCTAGGACTAGGCTATAAGAAAATTGCCAAGACCCTGAAACTGAGCTGCAGCACGGTGGTCAAGACTATACAGCGTTTTAACAGGATGGGTACCACTCAGAACAGGCCTCGCCATGGTTGATCAAAGAAGTTGAGGTCACGTGCTCAGCGTCATATGCAGAGGTTGTCTTTGGGAAATAGACGTATGAGAACCTGCTCTCTATTTTCTCCTTGTGATTCTTCCTGCCGAGAAACCTGAGCGTCTGTATACTTACCTGTCGCCGTGGAAACCCGCGCATGCTCGAAATGACTTTGACACATGCGCGGTAGCTTCCTAGGCATAAGTAGGGTGCAGCAAGATGGCGGCGACGGCATCCAATGTTATGAGCGCATGCTCGTCGTACTTGAAGACGTCACTGCGTTCTTGCCATTCAAAAGAACGGCGGTTCTTTTGAATGGAGTGTCATACACTCGGCCGGCAAGAGAATCTTGCCAAGAATCTTGTCAGGAAAAACGTTTTTTTTTCTGACGAGATTCTGGGCCGTGTGTACAGGGCTTTACCTGTAGGGAAAAAAAAAGTGCGTATACAACCACTTTAAGAGTCCCACCAAAATCATGTTTTAGGCAAGATTTGGCCCACAGTCCGTAGTTGACCTAAAGGACACTTGTATGTGATGCCACGTACACACGACCATTTTTAACCACTTCCATACAGGGCAGTTATACACACTTCCATACCAGGCCTATTCTGGCACTTCTCTCCTACATGTACAAATCATAATTTTTTTGCTAGAAAATTACGCAGAACCCCCAAACATTATATATGTTTTTTTAGCAGACACCCTAGGGAATAAAACTATGGTCATTGAAACGTTTTATCTTGCACGCTATTTGCGCAATAATTTTTCAAACGCCTTATTTTTGGAAAAAATTGTTTCATGAATTAAAAAAATAACAAAACAGTAAAGTTAGCCCAATTTTTTTGTAAAATATGAAATATGATGTTACACCGAGTAAATAGATACCTAACATGTCACGCTTTAATATTGCGCACACTCATGGAATTGCGCCAAACGTCGGTACTTAAAAATCTCCATAGGCAACGCTTTGAAATTTTTTACAGGTTACCAGTTTAGATTTACAGAGGAGATCTAGTGCTAGAATTGTTGCTGGCACTCTAACGCACGCGGCGATACCTCACATATGTGGTTTAAACGGCGTTTACATATGTCGGCGGGACTTGCATGTGCGTTCGCTTCTGCGCGCGAGCTACTGGGGACAGGGGCATTAAAAAAAATATTTTTTATTTATTTATTTTTTTACATATTTATTTCTTTTTTTACACTTTTTTTTTTTTATTTTTTATTTTTTTATTATAACTTTTATTCCTATTACAAGGAATGTAAACATCCCTTGTAATAGGAATGTGTGTGACAGGTCCTCCTTTATGGAGAGATGCGGGGTGGTCAATAAGACTCCACATCTCTCCTCCAGGCCTGAAGACATGAAATCGGTGAAAAAAAATTCACCGATCTCATGCTTGCTGTTGCTTAGCAGCCGCAATTGCGGCTTTGTTTACTTACGGGGACCCGGGCGTGACGTCATCACATCGCGCCCGGGTCCTCCGACGGTCATAGAGATGACTGGTGACCATCTGGTCACCAGTCATCTCTATGCTTCCTGCCAGCGCCGGACGATTCGTTCTCCGGGCCCCCGATGGCACGGGAGAGCCCGGAGAAGCACCGGATGGCGGCGGGAGGGGGGGGGGATGTCCCCTCCCGCCGCCTGTAAGAACGATCTAGCGGTGGAATCGCCGCTATGATTGTTCTTATGTTGTGCAGAATCACCGGCACAAGAGAAGGATATCTGAATGATGCCTCTAGCTGCAGGCATCATTCAGATATCCACCCGCAAAGCCCAGGACGTCACATGACGTCCTCCTGGATCGAGGAGGGGTTCCTGCCGCCGTCATTTCACAATGACGCGGTAGGGAAGTGGTTAATGACGTGAAAAATGCCATTTTTTTAATTGGTAATTAAAAACGGTCGTGTGTGGGCTCCAGAGCATTTTTCTCGACGTGAAAAATGGGCATTAAAAATTTAGAACATCCTCTAATTTTTCTCGTCGTTTTTCACGTCATCGTTTTTCACATTGTGAAAAATGGTCGTGTGTGGGCTTTAACGATAGGAAAAAAACATGCATGCTCAGAAGCAAGTTATGAGACGGGAGCGCTCGTTCTGGTAAAAGTAGCGTTCGTAATGGAGTAAGCACATTCATCGCGCTGTAGCAGACAGAAAAGCGCAAATCGTCTTTTACTAACACAAAATCAGCTAAAGCAGCCCAAAGGGTGGCGCCATCCAAATGGAACTTCCCCTTCATAGTGCCGTTGTACGTGTTGTACGTCACCGCGCTTTGCTAGAGCATTTTTTTCACGATCGTGTGTGGGCAAGGCAGGCTTGACAAGAATCACATCGAGAAAAACTTTGGCCCGGATTCAGAAAGGATTTACGGCGGCGTATCTCCAGATACGCCGCCGTAATTTTAAATGTGCGCCGTCGCATCTTTACGCCTATTCAGAAAGGCATTTACGTTCGTTTTTTTCCAAGATACGACTGACGTAAGTCTCTTACGCCATCGTATCTTGAGTGCATATTTCCGCTGGCCGCTAGGGGCGCTTCCGTAGATTTACGCGTAAAATATGCAAATGAGGTAGAAACGCCGATTCAGAAACGTACTTGCGCCCGTTGGATTTAGCTACGCCGTTTACGTAAGGCGTCGGTCCGGCGTAACTTTACCCCTCATAAAGCAGGGGTAAGTCATGTTAAGGTATGGACGTCGGAAGCGTCGGAACAGCGTCGTATTTTACGTCGTTTGCGTAACTCGTACGTGAATGGGGCTGGGCGTAAGTTACGTTCACGCCGACTAAGCATTGAGCCGACGTGTCTTGGGGAGTATTTGCAACTTGACTCTGAACATGCGCACGCTTGCACCGTTCGTTTGGCCCCTCATTTGCATGGGGTCACGGTTCATTTTAATAAAACACGCCCACTGCCAACCTACTTTGAATTACGCGGGCTTACGCCGGCCCATATACGCAACGCCGCCGTAACTAAGGACGCAAATTGTTTCTGAATACGGTACTCGCCTGACTTAGTTACGGCGGCGTAGCGCATATGAGATGCGCTACGCCTGCAGAAAGATACGTGATTATTTCTGAATCCAGGCCTTTGTTTTTTCCATGACATGAAAATGGTCGTTTGCACGCGGCTTATCATTCATCGGATACTTTGGGAATGAAATAACGAATCATTATAGAAAATATAATAATGCTGCCACCTACTGATTGTTGCCTCATATTGCGATTTACAACATCTTGGTGATTTTCTTGTTCCAATATATGCATCTTAGTTCTTACATAGTGGTTTTTATTTATACCCATTATTTTCATATACATATGTACATATTGATTAAATGTATTTCTATTTATATCCATATTTCTAATCATTTTTAGATCTATTTATAGTTGTATGAATGTATGTTTTTTATATACAGTGGGGAATATAATTATTTCATCCCCTGGAGATGTTGTACGTTTGCCCACTTACAAAGAAATGATGGGTCTATAATTGTTATCATAGGTGTATGTTAGAGACAGATGGCCATATTCTCGTAGATTTGAGGCGGGCGTAGCGTAAGCCATTTACACTCCGCCGCCCCAACTTACAGGAGCAAGTGCTGTATTCCCTAAACACTTGGGGCCAGATTCACGTAGCTCAGCGGATCTATAGATCCGCTCGATCTACGTGAATTAAGATCCGCTCCCGCAAGTTTAGGAGGCAAGTGGCTAATTCACAAACCACTTACCTCCAAACTTGCGGCGGCGGATCCTAAATCCCCCGGCGGAATTCAAATTCCGCGGCTAGGGGGAGTGTACTATTTAAATCAGGCGCGTTCCCGCGCCGATTTAAATGCGCATGCGTCGTCCGGGGAATTTCCCGGCGTGCATTGCTCCCACTGACGTCGCTAGGACGTCAGTGGTTGCGACGTGAGCGGGACTTGCGACGTGCGTGTTCGTGAATCGGCGTACGCAAACGACGTAGGAAAATTCAAATTCGACGCGGGAACGCCGGCTATACTTAACATTGGCTGCGCCTGATAAAAGCAGGGGTAAGTATACGACGGGAAAGCCGCTACGGAAACGTCGTAAGAAGACTGCGTCGGGTCCGCGTACGTTCGTGAATTTGCGTATCTCGCTGATTTACATATTATTCAAGGTAAATCAGCGGGAACGCCCCCAGCGCCATTTTTAAATCGAAAATAAGATCCGACAGTGTAACACATTGTAACACTGTCGGATCTAAGCCCTATCTATGCGTAACTGATTCTATGAATCAGGCGCATAGATAGGACCAGTGTAAGTCAGAGATACGATGGTGTATCTGTAGATAATACACCGTCGTATCTCTTTGTGAATCTGGCCCGATGGGTCTATAATTGTTATCATAGGTGTATGTTAGAGACAGATGGCCATAGATTTGAGGCGGGCGTAGCGTAAGCCATTTACACTCCGCCGCCCCAACTTACAGGAGCAAGTGCTGTATTCCCTAAACACTTGCTCCGTAGTTTGGGGCGGCGTAGTGTAATTGGCCCGGCGTATCCCCGCGTAATTCCAAGGGGGCGGCTTGTATTTAAATTAAGCGCGCCCCCGTGCCGTTCGAACTGCGCATGCGCCGGGCTTAAAATAGCCCAGTGCGCATGCTCCAGTTCCCGATGGAAAACGTCAATGACGCCGACGTGTGCGTCATTGACGTAAAGTCGTATTCAAGAACGACTTAGTAAAACGGCGTACCCGACGGGAAAAGACAACGCGGACCCGACGCCATACTTAACATGGCATACGTGGGACTGGCGTAAGGTTACCCCTCATATAGCAGGGGTAACTTTATGCTTACGCAAACGACGTAAGCGACGGTTACGTGACGCAATTTCGTTCGGGAATCGGCGTATCAGGCTCATTTGCATAAACAAATAAGACCTGAACGTAAACGCCATCTAGCGGCCGGCAGCGAATTACATTTAGGATCCGACAGTGTAAGTGACTTACACTAGTCGGATCCCAGCCTAAATCCGGCGTATCTTGTTTTGTGAATACAAAACAATGATACGCCGGCGGGAAATTCGATTTACGCCGGTGTATCAGTAGATACACCGGCGTAACTTGTTTGAGAATATGGCCCAGAATATCAACCAAAAATCCTGAAAAAATATATATGATACAAATGTAAGAAAAAAATAGGTAGCAGTTCAGTGAGTAAAATAAGTACAGTAAAACTTTGGTTTGAGAGCGTTTTGCAAGACAAGCTAATTTTTTTAATAAATGTTGTCTTGATATACAAACGATGTATTGATATACAAGTAGCGTCACAACACAACTGAGTATAAAAAAGAAGAGGCGCCTCTAAGTGTTTTTAAACATTTTGCCCGGGATTCAGAGAGATCGGCGCATCTTTAGATAAGCGTAGCGCATCTCTTATGCGCTACGCCGTCGTAACATTGAGAGGCAAGTACTGTATTCACAAAGCACTTGCTCCCGTATGTGCGCCGGCGTAACGTAAATGGGCCCGCGTAAGCCCGCGTAATTCAAAGTAGGCAGGTAGTGGGCACGTTGTATTATAATTAACCGTGACCCCATGTAAATGAATGGCCGATCGAACGGTGCATGCGCGCACATGCTCAGAATCACGTCGCAAATACTCCCTAAGATACGTCGGCTCAATGCTTTCGACGTGAACGTAACCTACGCCCAGCCCCATTCACGTACGACTTACGCAAACGACGTAAAATACGACACTGTTCCCGCGCCCATACCGTAACATGACTTACCCCTGCTTTATGGGGGGTAAAGTTACGCCGGGCGTACGCCTTACGTAAATGGTGTAGCTTAATGCAACGGGCGCAAGTATGTTCGTGAATCGGCGTATCTAGCTCATTTACATAATTGACGCGTAAATCTACGGAAGCGCCCCTAGCGGCCAGCGTAAATATGCACCCAAGATACAACGGTGTAAGGAGACTTACGTCGGTCGTATCTTGCAAAATTCAGGCGTATCTGAGTTTCTGAATAAGCGCATAGATACGACGGCGCACATTTGGACTTACGACGGCGTATCTGGAGATACGTCATCGTAAGTCCTTTCTGAATCCGAGCCAGTGTATTTATGTCTTTTGATAATTTCAATGTAATAAAATACTGGGGTAGATTCAGGTACATTTGCCCATTTCTTACGGAGGCGCAGCGCACCGTTTTGCCGCTGCGCCTCCGTAAATTTCCTGCGCTACGCTTGATTCACGGAGCAGGGACGTCATTTGCTTCAAAGTGAAGCATTTGCTTCAAAGTGAACGTGAATGGCGTCCAGCGCCATTCACGATTCACTTACGCAAACTAGGTAACTTTCAAATTTCGCGACGCGGGAACGACGGGTATACGTAACATTGGCTGCCCCTGCTAATAGCAGGGGCAGACTTACGCGAAAACCGCCGTACGGAAACAACGTAAATTGCATAAGTAGGGCTCGCGCAACGTTGTGAATCGGCGTTAGTATGCAATTTGCATACTATATGCTGAGCACAACGGGAACGCCACCTAGCGGCCATCGCAAGAATGCAGCCTAAGATATGCGGGCATAAGAGCCTTATGCCGCACATATCTTAGGCTGCAGTCGGCGTAACGAGGTTCCTGAATCAGGAGCATTCGTTACACCGGGGCAAGTAAGCAATTGCGCTGCGTAACTTATGGTTACACAGGCGCAATTGCTTCTTGAATCCAGGCCACTGTTTCTACATATATCACAGTGTCTGGCTTTTAAAGTCCCATCCTAGGGGGAACAACCTTTTTGTTCCATCTTCAGAGTCAGGGACCCATGGAGCTGGTGTGCATTGACATTCTGTGCTTGTAGCCTGATCTGAGCGGGCAGAGAAATCTCCTGGTAGTGACTGACCATTTCACTAGTTATGCCCAGGGGTTTTCCACGAGAGACCAACAAGCATCCACAGTGGCCAAGATCTTTGTGGAGAAATTCTTTGTGCACTCTGGTCTGTCCCAACGCATCCACTCTGATCAAGGGAGAGATTTCGAGAGTAGTCTCATCAAGAGACTTTTAGACCTGTTGGGCATCAGGAAGTCGAAAACCACCCCGTATCATCCTCAAGGAGATCCTCAACCAGAGAGATTCAACTGAACCCTCCTGGATATGCTTGGAACTCTAAATTCAAAACCAAAGCAGCACTGGAGCAAGCATATAGTGGCTATCGTGCATGCTTATAACAGCACCGCCAATGATGCCACAGGTTATTCTCCCTATAGTTTGATGTTCGGACGGTAGGAACGGCTGCCAGTAGACTTGGCCTTCAGCACATCCCTCAACCAAACTTCAGCAACTTACCACAGAGGGGATCACCTGCAGAGACGTCTAAAGACCGCCTATGATAAGGCTCAAGCTGCCTCATATGCCAGACAGAGAAACAAAATAAACTTTAACCTCAAGGTACGAGTGCAGGACCCAGGGCCGGCCTTAGGTGTTCAGGCGCCCTGTGCGAGCTAATCTTGTGGCGCCCCCCCCCCCCCCATCTTCACCCCCTCGCCCCCTGGTCACCTAAACATACACAAAGAGGAAAAAAATATTTGTAACAAATAATTTCTTTTAATAAACAGACAGACAATTTAAGTGCGTCTCAATGGACCTTTCACACTGAGTCCTGCAAGCAGCATCTTTGGAGCAGCTTTTGGGCACTGAAAAAAAAAACGCTCCAAAAACGCCCCTCTCCATTGAAATGAATAAAAAGCGCTGTAAAAACGCCTTACCCTTTCACACTGAGGCACTGCAAAAACGTCCTAAAACGTTAGGGTCTTAGCGGTGCTTTACCAGCACATTGGGATTGCAGATGAGGCGTTGCTTGAATAACGCTCAAGTAACAGTTAAGCCTTTAATTGCCCTAGATCAGGGGGTCTCCAAACTGCGGCCCAGGGGCCAGATGTGGCCCTTTACTTGCTTTTATCTGGCCCTTGGGGCAATATTTCATCTTCTGACATAAAAAATGGGGCACAATTCCTCCTAATGACAGCAACAATGGGGCACAATTCCTCCTAATGACACCAACAATGGGGCACAATTCCTCCTAATGACAGCAACAATGGGGCACAATTCCTCCTAATGACACCAACAATGGGGCACAATTCCTCCTAATGACACCAACAATGGGGCACAATTTCCTTCTAATAACACCAACAATGGGGCACAATTCCTCCTAATGACAGCAACAATGGGGCACAATTCCTCCTAATGACACCAACAATGGGGCACAATTCCTCCTAATGACACCAACAATGGTGCACAATTTCCTTCTAATAACACCAACAATGGGGCACAATTCCTCCTTTTACTGACACCAAAAAACGTGGCATTGTTTACTCCTGCTGATACCGGAACATTTTTGCTATTTCCAGTGGCCACAGTCCGGCCCCCTAAAGTCTGAAGGACAGCAAACTGGCCCTTCATTTAATAAGTTTGGAGACCCCTGCCCTAGATGATTAACCCCTTGCCAGCCAGTGTCATTAGTACAGTGATCACTGTATTAGTGTCACTGGTTCTCACAAAGTATCAGATTGTCAGTCACAATATCGCAGCCCCGCTATAAGTCCCTGATCCCCGCCATTACTAGAAAAAAAAAATTCCATAAATATATCCCATAGTTTGTAGACACTTATTAGGATATTTTGTACCAACAACATTGACCTAAATCAGAGGTCTCCAAACTGCGGCCAGGGGGGCAGATGTGGCCCTTTGCTTGCTTTTATTCCGGCCCTTGGGTACAATTCCTCCTACTGCCACCAATGATGGGGCACAATTCATCCAATGACACCGATAATGGGGCACAATTTCTCCCAATGACTCCAATGATGTGACACAATTTCTCTCAATGACACCAATGACGGGACACAAGTTCTCCTGACAACACCGATTATGGGGCAACCATTACTCCCATTGACACCAATTATGGGGCACAATTTCTCCCATTGACACAAAAGATGGAGCATTGTTTTTTCCCCACTGACATCAGGACATTTTGTAATCCAAATGGCCACAGTCTGGCCCTCCTGAAGCACAGTAAACCAGCCCTTTGTTTAGAAAGCTTGGAGACCCATGGCCTAAATTTATGAAAAAATGTTAATAAAATTGGATATGTTATATAGCAGAAAGTAAAACATTTTTTTTTTCAAATTTGGTCTTTTGTTAAAACAGAAAAAATAGAATAACGCAGAGGTGATCAAATACCACAGAGAAAAAAATACAAAATTTATTTGTGTACAGCGTCGCATGACCGCGCAGTTGTCAGCTTAAATTATGCAGTGCACATCGCAAAAAATGGTCTGTCATGGAGGGGGGGTAAATCTTCCAGAGCTCACGTGGTTAAACCGTGACATTTTTTTGCCCAGAGTTTATTTATACTTCAGGCAATAAACATGGGGTGTCACAAACATGAAGTGATCCTCTGTAGGAGTACAGGCCAATTACAGACTGCCTGAAGTAAAAATAAACTCTGGGCAAAAAATCGGACCTCTGGAAGATTTCCCCCCCCCCCCCCCCCCCCCTTTCATGATAGGCCATGTTTTGCTATGTGCGCTGCTTAAAGTGGAGGTTCACCTAAAAAAAAAAAAAAAAAATTATCATTGCATTAGGCTATTTAGTAGAATGAGAATCTGCGTTTGTTTTTTAAAAATGCTAGCGGGACATACCTTTTTCTATATAGATGATCAACGCGGCTTCCGGGTATGGTCGTCGGGGCTGGGCGTTCCTAATTGATTGACAGGCATCCCGACAACGCATACAGCGCGTCACGAGTTGCCGAACGTCGGTGCGCAGGCGCCGTATAGAGCCGCACCGACGTTGGCTTCTTTCGGCTACTCGTGACGCGCTGTATGCGTTGTCGGGATGCCTGTCAATCAATTAGGAACGCCCAGCCCCGACGACCATACCCGGAAGCCGCGTTGATCATCTATATAGAAAAAGGTATGTCCCGCTAGCATTTTTAAAAAACAAACGCAGATTCTCATTCTACTAAATAGCCTAATGCAATGATAAAAAATTTTTTTTAGGTGAACCTCCACTTTAACTTAAGCTGACAACTGCACAGTGATATTTGATCACCTCTGCGTTTTATTTTTTTCGTTTTTTTTCTCTAACAAAAGACCAATTTTGAAAAAAATTTATAATTTTATGTTTTGCTATAACATAAAAAAAATGTTTTACAGGCTCAAATCTGGTGTACAGGTGGGGGGGGGGGGGGGAGAGGGAATGACAGGTGTGAGCCTGCTAGATAAGGGGGATGGGACGGGCTGCCTTACCGTTACTTTTCTTCAGAGTTACGGCAGTCTGTCAGGCAGGTCCCGGCTTCAGTCGGTCAGTGCTCTGCTGTCTCTTGGCGCCATTAGGATTTGAAGCTCAGCGGCATGCATCACGCATGCACGCTTTACGCTACGGCGCCGCGCTACCCAGGCCAGTACCACCTGAGACAAGGAGAGGAGAGGAGGAGGGAGGGTCAAGGCCCCGTGCATGAGTGTCAGCGGGCGCGACGCTCCCCCCCCCTCCGCAGCGCCGGGGTGCCGTGCTCTTGCTGAGCAGTGACACGGGCGGCGGCCGCCCCTGCTCCTGCCACATTCAACACATTTTTAGTAAAGTGACTGCAAGATGTGACGGCGCCCGTATTGTCCAAGGCGCCTTGTGCGATCGCACAACTCGCACAACGCAAAGGCCGGCCCTGGCAGGACCTACAGCCATATGACAAGGTACTGCTGAGAAACCTTGGTGTCCCTGGAAAGCACAAGTTGGCTGATCGCTCGAAGTCACAGCCCTATGTTGTTTGCAAGCATCTGCCAGGACTCCCAGTATATCAAATCCGGCCAGAGGGAAGCACAGGCCCGCTGAAGACTTGGCATCGTAATCAGGGGTCAAGTCCTGGGGAAAAAAGTGTGGGAACTCCCACCCAAGATCCACTCCCCCACCCAAAAAAAAAAAAAAAAAAAAGATACGCTCATATGCATATATATTTCACACCCTTTTACATTACATAGCACCATGCATCACTGGACCCCCTTTACATTACACAGCACCTCTGGACCCCCTTTACATTATACAGCACTCTGCATCACTGGATCCCCTTTACATTACACAGCACCTCTGGACCCCCTTTACATTATACAGCACTCTGCATGACTGGATCCCCTTTACATTACACAGCACCTCTGGACCCCCTTTACATTATACAGCACTCTGCATGACTGGATCCCCTTTACATTACACAGCACCTCTGGACCCCCTTTACATTATACAGCACTCTGCATGACTGGATCCCCTTTACATTACACAGCACCTCTGGACCCCCTTTACATTATACAGCACTCTGCATGACTGGATCCCCTTTACATTACACAGCACCTCTGGACCCCCTTTACATTATACAGCACTCTGCATCACTGGATCCCCTTTACATTACACAGCACCTCTGGACCCCCTTTACATTACACAGCACGGTTAAAACAGGATCAGGAGTGGGTTCACTTTACATGCTGTAACCTCACAGCAGTGAGGTAACGGGCCACCCATTCACTATCTCACAGTGTGGATATTATAGAGAAGATACCGTCACCACATTCAGCACATATCCAATGGACTTTCACATTTTTGAATGATTGCTATATACTATATCATGAAATAAGTTATTTTGTACTGCATCAGTTGGATTGCCACACATGCTTTGCACAGTTGTTTTTGGCACTTTTATCATATTTAGCATTTGTGTTATTAAGGACTTGTTTGTTCTGTATTTTCACTTTACCATTGCTATAGTACTTACTGGCAAGTGAAGTTACTATAATAATAATAAGGTTTGCACATAGCACTTTTTTTTGTTCCACATTTTTTTTAGCAACAGCACATAAGATTTGGAACTTTTGGCTATTTTCTTGCACATTGCACTTCTTACAACAGCTCAGTAACTCAAGGGTACCTCTGTTGTGAGAAGTCCTCCAGTCGAGTGTCTGAGCGCGTTCGTGTGTTCCCAAAGAGGGTACAGCAATGCAGCAAGAACCGCAAAGGGACCTGGACCGGGCGGGAGGCAATGGAAGTAGCTGGGCACTGGGCAGGAGCCTCTGCGATGGATGTGTAGCAATTGGCGGGACAAGCCGGGCGCACTCGTATGACGTCATCGGGAGCGTGGGTGTTGCCGTGGTGACAGAAAAGGACGGAAAGAGACAGGACTCGGGTACAGTAGTAAATTCGCTGCCTGTCACAATGCGTCTGCTCGAGTCCTGCAACGGGAACGACGTTCCCGCTGTGAAAAAAGTGCGGGGACGTCGTTCCCACGCGTTCCCGCAGGACTCGAGCCCTGATCGTAATCATCTGTTGCCTCTGTCAGAAGCAGTTCCTGTGCCACCACAGCCAGATTTACAGTCCACACCCACGGCCTCTCAAAGATCCCAGCCAGTGACTACATCTCAGTCTGTACCCCTGCTGAATATGGAAACAGCGAGGCAGGACAACCTCACCTACTACTACAGGGCTCAAAATTTCAAGTCCTGAGCTACTAGCCAGGCCTCAAGAGTTACTCGCCACCAGTTGCCCCACCTAATTCATACACTGCCCTGCGCCTAATTGCACCCGTAAACACGCCCTCATAGGTTATCTCATGGAATGACAATGTTTTATGCAGAATCAAGTTACAAAATTAAATATTACCAACAACAACTTTAACAAAATGGGACAGGGCACAGGGGGCAGACCAGAGGGACAGGGCACTGGGGCAGACCAGAGGGACAGGGCACTAGGGTCAGACCAGAGGGACAGGGCACTAGGGTCAGACCAGAGGGACAGGGCACTGGGGGGCAGATCAGAGGGACAGGGCACTAGAACTGGGTCTCTTCCCCATTCTCTTGCTGTCTGCTCTGCAACTCCCATCCATCCTCTCTCTCTCTCCCATTCATCTCATCATCAGGAGCCTGTGTGTGCGGCTCCAAGCTTGCATGTCCCCACTTCCCCCTTTTATTCAGGCTGGCAGAGAGGAGAGGAGCTGCAGCACAGCGGGAGGGAGTACAATCCAGCGCTGAGATCCACACAACTGCACAGCCATTGACACCATAGCACAGCGCACACTGACAGCGCACAGCACACATTGAGACCAGTCTGTTCACAGTGCTCAGGCTAAACGGTTGGAGAAGGAAACTGCACAAACTAGAAGGCTGCTGCTCTCATGTCAGGGCAACTTTCAGTGAGCGCTGCACCGGAGTGGTAATTTTTGCAATCCTCCACCTCACTCATTACTTTCTGCTCTCCAGCTACATTGATCGGGGCGTGGGGGAGGGGGGCAGGCTCAGAGAGGTCATACTGTTAGGTCCCATGGCTTAATGAGAATTGTAAGGAGAGCACCTGTGTACTGCTCTGCCTGTGCGTGGCTCAACAGACTACTTTTCCCGAGCCTGCACCTTTCCTCTTCGGCCGCCAATCTCATCGGGGCTCTAAGTGTAGGCACAGATTGGAGGGAGATTGGTCATGCAGCCCTGTCATCACTCGCCCCCAGCTTAAATCCACTCGCCAAATGCTAGTAGGCGAGTGGAAATTTTGAGGGCTGTACTACTATAATTGGTGGGACGTTCCTCTGCCAGGGTTTTATGCAGATGTAAATTGTATGGTTTCCTGTGCACACTAACCTGTTTTTTTTTTCCGTGTGTATATCAAAAGCATGTAACAGGTCATAGATTCTTTACCTCCTTAGGTGGACCAAAGGTTCTTTGGTGGGGGGAGTGTGTAGCGAGGGCTGCTCTGTCACCCATGGTCCCACACCTCCCACCATCCCCACCAGCGACCGCCGGACTGAATAGACACTGACACAGGCACTCACTGAGGGAAAGCACACCTGTCAGTCCCTGTGGGGGATTTCTCCCCCTCTTTCTCCTCGTCCTTGAGTGACAAGCGGTGCTCACTCACAGGCATCCGCCCGCTCTGCTCTCTTCTATGTGTCCCTATTGGCAGGGAGAGGGACCCAATCAAGCAGTAGCAGAGGACCACGGGACTTGAAGTCTCATCACAAAATGGCCCCATTGATTTCTACAGGGGCCGGAACTACCAAGCCCAGCCTGCTTTGCAAGAAGGGGAAGTTCAACATGGCACCTCATGGCAAAGAACACTCTGAGGATGTGAAAAAAAAATTGTTGCTCTACATAAAGATGGTCTTCTAGGCTATAAGAAGATTGCCAAGACCCTGAAACTGAGCTGTAGCACGGTGGCCAAGACTATACAGCGATTTAGCAGTACAGGTTCCACTCAGAACAGGCCTCACCATGGTCAACCAAAGGAGTTGAGTGCACGTGCTCAGTGTCATATCCTCTTCCTTAAGTGACAAGTGGCGCTTACTCACAGGCATATGCCCGCTCTGCTCTCTTCTCTGTGTCCCTATTGACAGGGAGAGGGACCCAATCAAGCAGTAGCAGAGGACCACGGGACTTGAAGTCTCATCACAAAACAGCCCCATTGATTTCTACAGGGGCCGGAACTACCAAGCCTAGCCTGCTTTGCAAGAAGGGGGGCTAGCTAAAGACTTAGGCCCCTTTCACACGGGGCGGATCAGTAATGACCTGCCTAGGTGTGCTCCATAAGCTCAGCGGGGATCGCTCCGTAGATCCCCGCTGAGCCGGCGGATGACAGGTCGGTCCCCGCACACTGTGCAAGGACCGCCCTGTCTTTTCTCCGCTCTCCCCTATGGGGGGATCGGATAACCATGGACCGTATGTCCGTGTTCATCCGATCCGCAGACGGAAGAAAAAATAGGGTTTTCTCCCGTCTGCAAAATCAGATGTTTGCGGAGGCGGACGATTACGGGTGTCAGCGGATGTTTATCCGCTGACACCCGCAATCTCATTGGGACTGTAGCGGGGTCATCCGGCCAGAGCTTCATGGCAGGTCATCCCCGCTGAATTTATATTTCAAATTGTATATATGTTGGACATTGTTAGGAAGTTATGCATTGCGGGACTACTAGTAGCAGGAGACACGGACTCCATGGACTCCTCGGAGAAGCGGACTACATTTCCCGCAATGCTTTGCCCCCCCCAGAAGGATGTGACGTCTTGCTCAGACTGGGGGAAGGAGGTCATTTAAGGAAGGGGTGTGGCACCTTTTTCGCTCTCTCGGGACCAGCCTTCTCTCCTGTGCGGAGCTGCGTACAGACACAGCTGCCCTGTTAGGCTGGAAGCCTGGGCCTAGTTTTTACTGGGAGACCAGCTATCCAGACGGAAGTAAGACCCACAGCTCCATTCGGTGTCTCGTGGGGATTGAAGAGGAAGCCCAGCTGACAACCATAGCAGCGGAGCACCCTCGTCCGGGATCCGGTGTACCGTGGAGCGACATCTTGCCAGAGCGGTTTTCTTTCCCGAGGAGGAATCGGGCGGGTCGGCCTGCTGGGTGAGAGAGCACCTGCTCAGTTTCTGACTTTTTGGTTGCCATAGACATCTAGCACATTTTACAGGCCACGGACACATGCTGGCCTATGGCCGAAACCTAAAGGCCTAGTTAAATTGTTCCAGTGTTTCATAAGAGTGATTGATACGGACGGGCGATCGACCTCACATCGTTCTGCTACCCTAGACGTCCTGTTATATGATTTCTTCCCTTTAACTATTACCTGTGGATTACAAATATTAACATGCACCAACCGGCTGCCATGTGAACATCAACTAATCTGCAGAACTACCCGCTAGGGGGGGTGCTCGCGAGCATAGACTGACATCTTAAGTTTAGGCGGGTGGAATCCATCCTCGGGTCTAGAATAGCCTATTAATTTACACTGATTGCTGATTTTTCTTGCAAGGGCCCTTGCGGATCAGACTGAGTTATTGCCTTCAATTATGTCTATGTCAAAATCTTATATCTGTTGTTTTCTGAGCCTTTATACAGTAAAATTACTCCTTACATTCAAATATATTCACTGTGTGGAGTACATTTCTTATTTGGCGGGACTATTCGTCACAGCAGGTAATTCACTTTCATTATTGTTATTGTATATTGCATGCCTGTTATTGTGGCCTCAGCCCAGCAGGGGTCACAATATCTCGCTTACTGGACTTCTGATGTGTCAAGGGAGGGTTCGAGCTAGTTAAATAGGGGTGAGCTAAGCAAAAAGAGAGTAGATCCCAAATCAACCAGCGGCTCCTTCGGGGGTAGCGCTACACGTGGGGGCTCGTCTGGGGTTTCTACTTCTCAAATCACCTACCCCTCCTTAAAGACTGAACTCTACCTTTATCGATGTCAGCCATGGATACAGCAACTGCAGCCAATTGGTGCAAAAGTGAAAGCATCCCATTAGAGCAAGGTTTAGTAGTTGAAGTGCGGGGAGAAGTTTGGGATGAGAGAGAGGCACACACAGTCTTAGAAACTCAGTCTCAAGGGGAGAAGTTCTGGGTGATCAAATTGGAAGTGGATCAAACCAACCCACACACCTATGTCTTAAGTCAATGGCGAATTAAAGTCCCAGACTTCTTGAAAGCACCTAGTATAAAGACCACTGACGGCAAAGAGTTCTTCCTGATACAACCTGAACAAAAGTCAGATGGTCCCTCTTCTTCTGGAACAGCTCTTTCCCATTCTTCTGGCACCCCGGCACCCACTGGGCCCCCAGGTGCAACGGTACAAGGGCCGGCCAAAACGCCCTTGAAGGACCTCAGCCCAGATCTATGTGCCATTTTGGGAGAGATTGTGGCTCAATGCAAGAAAGATTCTACGGACTGTTTGATCACAGGATATAGAAAACTTAGGGCCTTCTCGGGAAGACACCCTGTACCATCTTCAGAAGATCGTTTTGAAGAGTGGATGGACCAAGGGCTATCGGGCGCCCCAGCCACCTTCCAGAGATTGAAGGAAAGAACGGTGGGTGACATGAATCTGATAGAAGTGTTGGTGTACCTGGATGATGTCATCGTGTTCGGAAAGACTCTGGAAGAACATGAACAGAGATTGGAAAAGGTGCTGAAGGCCTGAAGCTGTCCCGAGAAAAGTGCCTGTTTTATCAGTCATCTGTCCACTACTTGGGACACATAGGCCCAGATTCACGTAGATCGGCGCATCTTTATGCCGGCGAAGCGCATCTCATATGCGTTACGCCAACGTAAGTTAGAGAGGTAAGCTCCTTATTCTCATAGCAAATGCGCCCAATTTTGCGCCGGCGTAACGTGAATTAGTTGGCGTAATTCAAAGTAGGAAGGAAGTGAGCGTGATCCATTTAAATGAAGCGTGACCCCATGCAAATGAAGGGCTGAACGAACGATGCATGCGTTGTGACGTGATCGTATGTCCCGCGCACCTCTGCGCATGCTAACAACTACGCCCGGCATAAACCCTGAGATACGCCGGCCCACCGCTTACGCCCAGGGCATAAATACGCCCAGACATGCGCCCGTCGAGTGCAAAAGTACACCCGTTTGGTTTCTTGAGGTGTAAGTACTTTTGCTGTGTCTTACTTTGTGCCATGCCTGCTCCTCGCAGTGATAAGAGGAAGAAAAACTTCTCCCCAGAGGAGAGGGCGATTATTATATCTGCCGTGGAGAGGTATGATGCTCGCCTCCATGGGGCAGAAAGTAAAGGCACGAGTAAGGCTAAGAGGGATGAGATCCTGATGAGGATCACCACCCTGGTCAATGCCCTTGGGAATGAGGTAAGGAGGCCCCAGGACATTGTGAAGAAGATGAATGACCTGCGTAGGAAGGTCAAAGAGAAGCTGGGCAAGATGAGGAGGCATGCCAGCGCCACTGGAGGTGGACCAGCCTCTGCTCTTAGGCTGACTCCTGAGGAGCAGGTGGTTGCCCGGTGCCTTCAGAGGGAGCAAGTGGAGGGAGTGGAGGGCTATGACTCAGTTGAACTGGCCTTGAGGACAGGTAAGTGTGTTTTTTCTCCTATCTGGTGTGTAGCATGTGAGGGGGTGGAAGGGAACATGTGACAAGTGTGTGGGTCCACCAACATGTGAATGTTTTGTGTCATCCACAGATGTCCAGGAGGGAGCTGGGCCATCATCTGCCTCTGGCCGTCCCACACCATCATCCCCTGAACATCATGACCCATCACACCCACTCACTCAAGGGCCTCCCCATATGCAAGGCCTCAAGCCTCTCCTGGCCCCAGGAAGGCTACCAGGAAGATCAGGGGGGTTCCTGACTTCCTTCCTGAAACTTTAACAAGGGCACAGGACTCCAAGACCCGCCATATGGGTGAGATGACCGTGGAGATGCGTCGTGTGGCAGACAGCCTGGCCTCCACGGGCAACATAAATGACGCTCCTCTGGATCTCACTGGCAACAGTGCAGCGGTGATCACCTGCCTGGGGGAGCTGCAAGCCACAACGGCTACCCTCATGGCAGAGGTGAATTCCCTGACAAAGGCCGTACAGGGCAACACAGCTGCCATTGAGGCGGAGGGGAGGCAGTCGCGGCTGGTGCAGGCAGAGACCAATTCCATCCTCACCCGCATTGCCGTGGCTTTAGAGGGCAGGCCGCCAGCCAGGGAGAGACCAGGGGATGCTCCCCCACCTGATGACCCACCCCCCACCTGAGGCTTCTACCAGGCAATTACAGAGCCGTGGCCGTGGCCGTGGCAGCAGGCTTGGCCCACGACAGGGCAACTGATTTTTTTGATTTTTTTGTTTTGCCTTATCTTTGCTCTGGTGTTGAGTGTTTATTTTTATTTTTCCTCAGGTCATGAGTTTTTTTCTTTGCTAAATTACTGCACACGGTGAGGCGTGCGGAGTATAGTGTGACTGGTGTGTGAATGTGGGGGTGACACTCCTGCCAGCAAAGGGGCGTCACCCTCGGTCGTTGGGGAGAAGTTATCCCCATGACCGTGTGAATGTGGTATGAATGGACAGCGACATAATTGGGGCCTTGGAGTGGCGTTGCTGCTCCCAAGTCCTGCATGGTGGACTTGGGCTAATCCAATGTGAAGTGGATGTGGTGTGTGTAAACTAGGGACCACAGTGGTGTGCATGCGTGCATTGTCCTTGTGCCATGATGAATGTGTGTGTTTAACGTGCAAAGATTGGTTCCACGAGGCAACTCCTGACTGCTGTTCCCTCAGCAGACGGGGTAGCCTCGGGCAGGGGGGGAATGTCTGGTTCGGGGGTCAGGTCATCACGTATGTCAATCTCCAGGCCCTTTCTCTCGACAAAGTTGTGCAGCATGCAACATGCACCGATGATCTGGCACACAAAGTTTGGGGAATACAACAGGGTCCCCCCGGACTTATCCAGGCATCGGAAACGGGACTTTAGGATGCCAAATGTGCGTTCCACCACTGCACGGGTATGTATGTGTGCTTCATTGTAGTTTCTCTCTCCTCTGGTTTGGGGATCCTGGAATGGAGTCATGAGATGGGGCCCAAGTGCATATGCAGAGTCACCTGGAAGGGAAAAGACAGGAGGATGTTAGTTGTGCATGTGCCCCTCGTGATGTCTGCATCATGGGGTCGGACAGTCATGCCTGACTCCCATGTCACTCACCAACCAGCCAGCTGTCCCCATACACGTTCTGTTCGAATTCCGTTGGGATGGTGCTTTGACGGTATATGTAGCTGTCGTGGCTGGCTCCGGGGGGGTTGGCACGGACGTGCCATATGAGACATTGATGGAATGCCAGTGCTTCCGATTGCGGTATATGTGCTCTGTGGCACGGGGGGCCATAGTGCCACATGTGTGCAATCAATGGCCCCCACGGTGCGTGGGAATCCTGCAATACTGAAGAAATCCTGCATTGCCTTATGCCGCAGGTGCTCCTGGGTGGGTCTGATGATGTGGTTGGACATGCGTCTGAGTATTGCGGGGACAACCTGGTGCACATATCTGCTCATGCTGGTTTGTGACATCCCAGCCACTACTCCACTTGTACGCTGGAATGATCCACTGGCGAGGAAATGCAGTGTTGCCAGTACCTTGACCAGTGGCTGCACTGCATGTGAGCGGTGTGTCTGGCTTGTGATTTCATCATGCAGGGTTGTGGCTAATTCCAGGATGGCATCAGTGTTAAATCTGAAGATGCGATACACCTCCGAATCCCACATGCCAAAGACGTTCATGCGCGTTCGGTATATCCTCTCCCGTGCCCTCCTCCTTCTACGCGCCTCTGCACACACTAGTAGTGCTATGAGTTGACCATGCCTGCCCCTGGCATGTTGGCATACGGATGTGTTGTCCTGCAAGTGTGGTTGCTCATCTCGTCCGTAACGGTGCTGCTGTAGTTGCTCTCCAGCTGACTTGCGCACGTCTGGTGCAAAGTTACCCCTGCTTTATGAGGGGAAACTTTAGGCCGGACGTATGTCTTACGTGCACCGCGCGTAGCCCGCGTCGGACGCACGTACGTTCGGGAATCGGCGTATCTCCCTCATTTACATATTTGAATAGGAAATCAATGGGAGTGCAATATGCGCCCAGCGTAAATATGCGCCCGCGCTACGCCGGCGTAGAAAAGTTACATCGGTCGGAAGAAGCCTATTTGCAGGCGTATTTGGTTCTGTGGGTGCGGCGCATAGATACGCCGGTGTATATATACACTTACGCTGCGCATCTCGAGATACGCCGGCGTAACTTCTTTGAGAATCTGGGCCATAGTCTCTACAGAGGGGATATCTACAGATCCAGAGAAATTGGAAGCAGTTACCTCCTGGCCTAGGCCCACGAATGTGACGGAGTTGCGGTCATTCCTGGGATTCTGTTCCTACTACCGGAGATTTGTTGAAGGATTCGCAAAAAACGCTAAACCCCTCAACGAACTACTGAAGACAGAGGATGAAGATAACGCCTCTGAATCTACAAAATCGAAACTCGAAACTCCACATGGGCCCTCGAAGGGCCAAAGAGTCCATTTGTGATCAATGGACCTCTGAATGTGAAGAGGCATTTGTTCAACTAAAGAAGAGCTTGACAACTGCCCCCGTTCTGGCCTATGCCGATACATCAAAACCTTATGAGTTACATATGGATGCCAGTAGAGAAGGGTTAGGGGGAGTGTTGTATCAAGAACACAGCGGTTGTCTACGCCCAGTGGCTTATGTAAGCAGGAGTTTTACCCCATCCGAGAAGAATTACCACACTCATAAACTTGAGTTCGTGGCTTTGAAGCGGGCTGTTGTAGATAAGCTAAGAGACTATCAATATGGAGCTCAATTTGAGGTGAAAACTGACAACAATCCACTCACCTACCTGTTTACCACCGCTAAGCTGTATGCGACAGGGCACCGATGGCTGGCAGCCCTCTCGAGTTTCAATTTCGGTCTGAAGTACCGCCCAGGAGTACATGGTCTGAATGCCCCGGAAAAGAAATGGACCCAAATATCTTCTGAAGGAGTGCGGGCATTGTGCCAGGGAACTGAGCTGCAGATGAAAGGAGGGTCCCGGGCTGAAGAGATCGGGGTTCTGACAGCAGGAGTGCCTAATTATTATTGCGATATAACCCAATTAAAAAAAAGTGATCTACCACAGCTAACAAAGAAGGAACTGAGGCGAGACCAGAAGGAAGATTCTTTGGTTAACCTAGTCTTAGAGGCTCTGGAGAGAAAGGACCCAAGGATGCTCCTGACCAGTTCCTCTAGAGAAGCACGGCTGATGCATAAAGAGTGGGACAAATTGCAGCTCCATCAAGTGGTGGTCTACCTAGGGGCCCCCCTGATGGTCCCGAAGAAAGGTGGCAGATGTTCTTACCGAGCAAACACAGAGAGATCGTGCTAACCGCGCTTCAAGAATAACTTGGCCATCTGGGCCCTGAGAGGACTTTCCAACTGGTCAGGGATCGGTTCTACTGGCCCGGGATGAGGGCTGAGGTTGAGGGATATTTCCACTCTTGTATTCGGTGTATCCAACGTAAGACCTTACCTCGGCAAGCTGCCCCAATGGGCCACCTTCCAAGTAAGGGCCCGCTGGAGTTAGTGTGTATAGACTTTCTTTGTGTGGAGCCTGATCTGAGTGGGGTAGGGAATTTTCTGGTAGTAACTGACCATTTCACCAGATATGCCCAAGCATACCCAACTAAAGACCAAAAAGCCTCCACAGTAGCTAAGGTTCTGGTAGAAAAGTTCTTTGTCCACTATGGATTGCCCCAACGAATCCATTCCGACCAAGGAAGAGACTTTGAAAGCAAATTGATACAAATGTTGTTGGGCATCCTGAACATAGATAAGACCAGAACTATCCCCTATCACCCCCAGGGTGATGCCCAGCCCGAACGTTTCAACAGGACTCTCTTGAACATGTTGGGGACACTGAACTCAGAGGAGAAACAGCATTGGAGCAAACACATTGCAGCCATTGTACACGCATATAATTGCACCACAAGTGACACAACCGGATATGTTTGGGTGGGAAGCCCGGCTGCCTGTTGACCTGGCTTTTGGATTATCCCTAGATCATACTTCTGCGGCCTCCCACAAAGGCTATGTGGATCGTTTGAGAAGGAGCTTGAAATTGACCTATGAAAAAGCGCATGCTAGTTCCGAACAACGGGAACAAAGGAATACAAGAAACTTTGATTTGAAGGTTCGAATTCAGGATCTACAGCCAGGAGACCGAGTTTTACTAAGAAACCTGGGCATTCCAGGAAAACACAAACTGGCTGACCGCTGGATGTCTCAGCCCTACGTCGTATGTAAAAAGTTGCCTGACCTTCCTGTGTATCAGGTCCGACCTGAAGGCAGTGTGGGGCCTCTGAAAACCTGGCATAGGAATCATTTACTACCCCTAAATGAAGCTGTTCGACTACCCTCGACCCCTGACTCTCTGGATCCGCATCCAAACCCTCTGGGCCAGTCACTAGATCCCAAATTTCACATCCAGACTCAAAGGATGAAGAGTCCACAGATGAATGGATAGGGTCAGAGTGGTTATGGTCCCCTCAATGACCAGAACCTAATGCTTGGTTCCTGCCCTCATCTGAAGCGACCAGTAGTGGGGTACTTCGACCAGAGGCCCCTGAATTCACACCACAGAACGTACTCAGTGAAGACCAAGAGGAAGATGTTGATTTATACTCAGCAGGAGATCTCATGGATAGAGTTGAGCGGACACCTGGATGTTCGGGTTCGGACCCGAACCCGGACTTTGGAAAAAAAGTTTGGGTTCGGGACCAAACCCGACCCGAACTTTGACCCGGATCCGAACCCCATTGAAGTCAATGGGGACCCAGACTTTTGACTACAAAAATGTCTCTAAAAAACTAAGGGAAAGGGCTGGAGGGCTGCAAATGGCAGCAAAATGTGGGGAAGAGCATGGCAAGTACTCTGTCCCTATAGGAAATAGCTGGAACCTCTCCCTAAACTATGTACTGGAAAATGCTCGTCCTCTGCAAACAAATAAGTATCATTACTATGTTACATTGTTGCTCTAGAATTACCTGGATCACATATAGTCTTGCTACGTACTGTATTTGAAACTGCTTTTACTTTTACTACCGTGCACCTTGAGATTACTTAACGTGGCTTCTCGAAACAGTTGTGGAAATCTCAAAGGGACATATACTCTAAAACCATTAAAGCTTCAATTGTCTCTCTCAAGTTAATGCTACTTTCATACAGTATTTTTATATGCTACGTGCTTGACATTCGTTGTTATTTGTATACGGCTTCCGCCCTTAAATACCGAACATGTTCGTTATACGTTTTCTTGACTAAGGTTCCCTGGTATGTTGTAATACCTCCTCCCTTAGTAGCTCAATGCATTTCTTTATGTTAAGTGATATGATGTAGAGAACCCCCAAACTCCTGTTCTCTGATTGGAGTGACGCCTGGGGCCCAGTACTGAAATCTCACATAACATAGAGAGGGGCATTGAATTCTTTCTTTAACCACAGTTGTGGTTCACTCCCGTTCACCGTAGTTTCGTGAAAATGTTCTGGTATTTATCTGAACAATACAGATGATCACTTATGGGGCCTCACGCGATAGTGAGCCCTGGGATAATCTAGGGGTCCGTTACAGGAATTCCTTGTGGTTTCGGGTCTCCGCCGCTCACTGTACATGGTGTGGTCCCGGTTCATGGAGAGAACATATTATTCAGTCCCATTGGTACATGGATACATAGGCCCGGATTCACAAAGAGCGGCGCATCTTTAGACCGGTGTAGCGCATCACATATGCGCTACGCCAACGTAAATCAGTGAGGCAAGAACAGTATTCACAAAGCACTCGCTCCCAAACTTGCGCCAGTGTAACGTAAGCCCGCATAATTCCAAGTAGGATGGAAGTGGGCGTGATCCATTTAAATGAAGCTTGACCCCCATGCAAATGATGGGCCGATGAATGGCGCATGCTCAGAATCACGTTGAATTTACGCCCTAAGATACGACGGCTCAATGCCTACCACGTGAACGTCACCTACGCCCAGCCCCATTCACGTACGACTTACGTAAACGACGTAAAATATGACGGCTGTTCCGTCGTCCATACCTTTGCATGGGTTGCGCCCCCCTAGAGGTGTTTTATCTTTACGCCAGACGTACGCCTTACGTAAATGGCGTATACTCATGCGACGGGCGCAAGTACGTTCGTGAATCAGCGTATCTCGGTCATTTGCATTTTCGAAGCGTAAATCAATGGAAGCGCCCCTTGCGGCCAGCATAAATATGCGCCCAAGATACGACAGTGTAGGAGACTTGCGTTGGTCGGATGGAGCCAAAATTCAGGCGTATCTTATTTCAATCATCAGGCGCATAGATACGACGACGCATCAGTAGACTTACGCGGCGTATCTGTAGATACGTTGGTGTAAGTCTTTGTGAATCCGGGCCATATTGCTCATTTTGCACTCTGCTGTAATGATTAACCACTTAAGCCCCGGACCTTTAGGCAGCTAAATGCCCAGGCCAGGTTTTGCGATTCGGCACTGCGTCGATTTAACAGACAATTGCGCGGTCGTGCGACGTAGCTCCCAAACAAAATTGGCGTCCTTTTTTCCCCACAAATAGAGCTTTCTTTTGGTGGTATTTGATCACCTCTGCGGTTTTAATTTTTTGCGCTATAAACAAAAATAGAGCGACAATTTTGAAAAAAATGCTATATTTTTTACTTTTTGCTATAATAAAAATCCTCCAAAAACATATATACATTTTTTTTTCTCAGTTTAGGCCGATACGTATTCTTCTACCTATTTTTGGTAAAAAAAAATCGCAATAAGCGTTTATCGATTGGTTTGCGCAAAATTTATAGCGTTTACAAAATAGAGGATAGTTTTATTTTTATTTTTTTTAATACTACTAATGGCGGCGATTTTTTTCGTGACTGCGACATTATGGCGGACACTTCGGACAATGTTGACACATTTTTGGGACCATTGTAATTTTCACAGCAAAAAATGCATTTTAATTGCATTGTTTATTGTGAAAATGACAGTTGCAGTTTGGGAGTTAACCACAAGGGGGCGCTGAAGGAGTTAGGGTTCACCTAGTGTGTGTTTACAACTGTAGGGGGGTGTGGCTGTAGGTCTGACGTCATCGATCGAGTCTCCCTATAAAAGGGATCACTCGATCGATTCAGCCGCCACAGTGAAGCACGGGGAAGCCGTGTTTACATACGGTTCTCCCCGTTCTTTAGCTCGGGGGATCGATCGCGAGGGGGCGGCTAGAAACGAATAGCCGCGCCCTCGTCCCAGATGGCTCCCCGCGGGTTACCGACCGCCGCTAGGGTTGCCACCTCATCCCTTTAAACCCGAACACCTTTGAATTACACAGGTTCTGGGGCTAATAAAATGCAGATAAGGCACTAAGTGAGTTTAATTACCACCTTAATCAGCCACAGAACCTGTGTAATTAAAATGTATTCAGGTTTAAAGGGATGAGGTGGCAACCCTAACCGCCGCATGTAGCGGGGGGGGGGGGGGTCCCGATCGGACCCCCGACCCGCGGAAAGGTGGGGACGTACATGTACGCCCATATGCCTGTACGTGCCATTCTGTGGACGTATATGTACATGCGGCGGGCGTTAACCGGTTAAGGACAGATATGTTCAGTGATCATACTTTCTGTATGTTGATTATCTGACTTTGTTCTATTAATGTGTTTGTTTCTTTTTCAATAAAAAATATTGAAATATATATATATATATATATATATATATATATATATATTTTTTTTAAGGCAGCTAGCAAGAGGAAAAAATCTATAATCTTTTTTTTTAATTTTAAATTTTTTTTCAATATCACAAAAATGCAGTGCCTTAAAATATTAAAGGTTAAACATTACTTTAAAATAAAGAGTCCTTCAAAATGAAGAAAGTAAGAAAAAGTCTTGGTTAAATCTTGCTATTCCAGCACGGCTTTTACCATTCAGGGAGGAGTTAGTCTACATTTTTCTTTTTATTTAAAGACAACAAATTGGGTCAAGGCAAATTTCTCTGCATTGTCTCTTCGCCATTCAGCAATCTCCCTGACAGATGGCGCGTATTGCTGGCACTTCCCAGCTGTGAGTGCGATGCCGTTGTATCCGGTGACTTTGTATGTGTCAGTCACTATGATGGGGAGACGGATTGTGGGTGTAATCCGGCAGACCGGTGAAGCAGGCCGCACAGTAATTAGGGAAATTAAATATTTGTACTGCGCCACCCACTATGATTCCTCCTCTCCATCTGCAGACAGTACAGTAATCAGGGTAATGGATTATGTACTACGTCTCCTACGTCTCCCTCTATGATCCTCGCTCTTCCCCTGGAAGGACACTCCCCACAATGACTGCACAGAGAGATCACTCCCTCCAACAGAGGAAGAGCGACAGAGAGAAGAGAACACACAGGTACCACCTATATCATATGTGTCACCTATACATTACATATAGACAGACTCCTTATGTACATTATATATAGACACACTGTATATACATTATATATAAACAGACTGGGCCAGATTCACAAAGAGATACGACGGTGTATTATCTACAGATACACCATCGTATCTCTGACGTAAACTGGTCCTATCTATGCGCCGGATTCATAGAATCAGATACGCATAGATAGGGCTAAGATCTGACAGTGTTACACTGTGTTACACTGTCGGATCTTTTTTTCAATTTAAAAATGGCGCCGGGGGCGTTCCCGCTGATTTACCTTGAATAATATGTAAATCAGCGAGATACGCAAATTCACGGACGTACGCGGACCCGACGCAGTCTTCTTACGACGTTTCCGTAGCGGCGTACCCGTCGTATACTTACCCCTGCTTTTATCAGGCGCAGCCAATGTTAAGTATAGCCGGCGTTCCCGCGTCAAATTTCAATTTTTTAACGTCGTTTGCGTAAGTCGTTCTAGAATACGGATGGACGTCGTTTACGTAAGCGTCGAAACCACTGACGTCCTAGCGACGTCAGTGGGAGCAATGCACGCCGGGAAATTCCCCGGACGGCGCATGAGCATTTAAATCGGCGCGGGAACGCGCCTGATTTAAATAGTACACTCCCCCTAGCCTCGGAATTTGAATTCCGCCGGGGGATTTAGGATCCGCCGCCGCAAGTTTGGAGGTAAGTGTTTTGTGAATTAGCCACTTGCCTCTCAAACTTGCGGGAGCGGATCTTAATTCACGTAGATCGAGCGGATCTATAGATCCGCTGATCTACGTGAATCTGGCCCACTCTGTATATCCATACAGGTTGGGGGGGGGGGGGTTTAATGTTTTTTTTTTTTTATGTTTATTATTTATTATTTTATTATTAATTTATTATTATTTATTTTCATTTTAGACCCCATTCACACATGAGCATTTTTCTGTTCGCAGCTTGATGCCGCGTACACACGATCGTTTTTCGGCATGAAAAAAAAAAGAAATTTTTTAAAATGTAATTTAAAATGACCGTGTGTGGGCTTCACGACGTTTTTCGGCTTCTGAAAAATGACAAAAAAAAATTCGAGCATGCTGCATTATTTCACGTCGTTTTTTAAAATGTCGTTTTTCGTGTTGTAAAAAATGATCGTGTTTGGGCGAAAACTACGTTTTATACCCGCGCATGCCCAGAAGCGAGTTATGAGACGGGAGCGCTCGTTCTTGTAAAACTACCGTTCGTAATGAAGTAAGCACATTCATCACGCTGTAATGCCCCGTACACACCATCACTTTATGTGATGAAAAAAAACGACGTTTTTAAAAACGTCACTTTAATTGACCGTGTGTGGGGGAAAACGTCGTTTTATGTCTTGTAAAAAACGACCAAAAAAAATTGAAGCATGCTTCAATTTTATGTGTCGTTTTTCAAAACGTCATTTTTTACTTCACAGAAATTGACCGTGTGTAGTAAAAAACGTTGTTTAAAACGACGTTTTTTCACCCGCGCATGCCCAGAAGCTAGTTATGAAGCGAGCTTCAATGGAAAAAGTGGTGAGAACGTAACCTCGCTTTGCTAGAAAATTGTGAGAAAAACGATGGTGTGTAGGCAACTTCGTCTTTGAAAATTGAAGTTTCAAAAACGTCATTTTTTACTTCACAGAAAATGTCATTTTTTTTCATCACATAAAGTGATGGTGTGTACGGGGCATAACAGACAGAAAAGCGCGAATCGTCTTTTACTAACAAGGAATCAGCTAAAAGCAGCCCCAAGGGCATGGAACTCCCCCTTTAGAGTGCCGTCGTACGTGTTGTACGTCACCGCGCTTTGTTCATCATTTTTCAAAAACGATGGTGTGTGGGCAACGTCGTTTTTAATGATGAAGTTGGAAAAAACTTCGTTTTTTGGACATGCTGAAAAACGTCGTTTTTTTCCATGCCGAAAAACGATCGTGTGTACGGGGCATGAGAGTCAGAAATGAGTGTAGTGATAAAATCTGACACCTGTTGTATCTCTTATTTCCCTTGAGATAACCTGCAATAATGCCGCCATCTTCTCCATACTATGGCCTCATCATTGTGGATTCCCACCAGCCAGGTGAGTGTATAAGCAACGGCACATTACAGTGTGGCCCCCCGGCTTTGAACCCTTTCCTGGGTGACACATGGAGGCTGCATTTGATGACCTCGCAGTCTGTAGATACGACAGTGGCTCAAATTTTTTTGGGGGGCGCAAACAAACAAAAAAAAACCACATCAATTGCAGCCACTGTACCCATTAATTGTTGCCACTGTGCCATCAAATGCAGCCACTGTGCCATCAAACGCAGCCACTGTGCCATCAAATGCAGCCACTGTGCCATCAAATGCAGCCACTGTGCCATCAAATGCAGCCACTGTGCCATCAAACGCAGCCACTGTGCCATCAAACGCAGCCACTGTGCCATCAAACGCAGCCACTGTGCCATCAAACGCAGCTACTGTGCCATCAATTGTCGCCACTGTGCCATCAAACGCAGCCACTGTGCCATCAATTGTCGCCACTGTGCCATCAAACGCAGCCACTGTGCCATTAATTGTCGCCACTGTGCCATTAATTGTGGCCACTGTTCCATTAATTGTCGCCACTGTGCCATCAAACACAGCCACTGTGCCATCAATTGTCGCCACTGTGCCCATCAATTGTCGCCACTGTGCCCATCAATTGTCGCCACTGTGCCATTAATTGTCGCCACTGTGCCATCAAACACAGCCACTGTGCCATCAAACACAGCCACTGTGCCATCAATTGTTGCCACTGTGCCATCAATTGTCGCCACTGTGCCCATCAATTGTCGCCACTGTGCCATTAATTGTCGCCACTGTGCCATCAAACACAGCCACTGTGCCCATCAATTGTCGCCACTGTGCCATTAATTGTCGCCACTGTGCCATCAAACACAGCCACTGTGCCATCAAACACAGCCACTGTGCCATCAAACACAGCCACTGTGCCATCAATTGTCGCCACTGTGCCCATCAATTGTCGCCACTGTGCCATTAATTGTCGCCACTGTGCCATCAATTGTCGCCACTGTGCCATCAATTGTCGCCACTGTGCCCATCAATTGTCGCCACTGTACCCATCAATTGTCGCCACTGTGCCATCAAACGCAGCCACTGTGCCATCAATTGTCGCCACTGTGCCCATCAATTGCCGCCAGTTTGCCCCTTAAAATGACGCCAGATTGCCCCCCCCCCGCCCTGATTGGCTGAGACGCCTGTCGGTGTTAACCAGGGAACGCACACCCCATGTGTCCCCTGGTTAACTATTTGGAAGCAGATTACAACCCTCAGGCTGGCTCTGATAGACACTTCCAAAGCCAACCAGCCGCCGTTATTCAGATGGTCGGCGCTCACCAGGGGGCCGGCCATCTGAATAGTGGGCAGCGACAATACATAGATTAATGCAATACATGAATCTGTGTATTAATTTTCAGTGGCGGTGCGCGAGCGAGAGGGGGCGCTGCTCCTGCGCCCTCTATTGAGGCACCGCCACTGAGATACGAAGGGTGGTGACATAACACTCTCCATCTCATCCAATTAGAGAATGCTTTGCATTCAATCAGAAGATGCAAAGCCTTCACTGACTGGCGCCCGTGCCGGGTGGCCGACCTCCTGTGTTCAGAATGCATCAGGTTGGTAGAGTCCCTCTTTTTATAGCAGGTTTCCCCAGTAGAGTCTAGCTTTACATGTGTCCCACAGCATCTCCTCCTCTACATCACGGAGGCTTCTGCCTCGTGTCTCCTCCCTCTTCCTCCTAGGCGTCCAATAGGATCGCCGGTCCTTTCAGCCAATCGGATGACCTGCTTCCTGATTGGCCGGGAGGATCAGTGTGAGAATAGCGAATATTCAATCGCTATTGTCGCACAAATGGGTGGGCTCGGAGGGAAGTGCCCTGCGCCATGAGCCCACCCTATTTTGAAGCCCTGCATGTAGATTAGGGGGCCTGACGCACTGCGCCCCGAGCCCACCCAGTTGGGTGACAATAGTGAATTATTTTTCGCTATTGTCTATCTAATTTTCATCGTAGCCAATCAGGAAGCAGGTCCTGAGACCCGTCACCCGATTGGCCCGAGAGGAGAAGCGATATAATTGGCCGCCGAGCAGGAGGAGGAGGGAGGAGACACAGGGCAAGATGCCGTGAAGCAGCAGGAGAAGGAGACGCCGCCCGGAGCAAGCGCTGCCCGCAACCTAGATGGGGTAAGTGTGGGGCTGGCAACCGACCAACTGGGGGGGGCCTGTGATCTGACGGACCGGGTAGGTAGAAAATGGCTCCCCCCCCAAAAAAATATATATATACCACCAGCCGCCATTGGTCTGAACCCAGGGAGTCAGGGGACTTACAGGGTCGGGGCCAACAGTGGGGTACAGATACAGCAAGCGGCCTTCATGGAGGTAGCATTATAAAAATGTCGGGGGGGGGGCAGAGAATGCAAGGTCAGTGTGAATAGGAAGGTAGGGGTAAAGAGAAGGGGGGTGTGTTTTACTGAGGAGAGCTCTGAGAGCTGATTGGAGGGAAGGGGCACAGCACACAGGAACAGTTTTGAGGCTGTCAATCAGCTAGAGGTCCCTCCCCTGTCACCTTTTTTTCTCTTGGTGTCAGGAAAACTTCTCAGAAGTGACTCACGCTGATAGCAGAAGAAGGAGGGAGCAGACAGAAATGACACTTAGGGGTAGATTCACGTAGATCCGCTTATCTTTGCGGTGGCGTAACGTATCAGATTTACGTTACGCCTCCGCAACTTAGACGGGCAAGTGCTGTATTCTCAAAGCACTTGCTCCGTAAGTTGCGGCGGTGTAGCGTAAATCGGCCGGCGTAAGCCCGCCTAATTCAAATGTGGATCAGGGTGGCGTGTTTTATGTTAATCTTCTGTGACCCGACGTGATTGACGTTTTTCACGAACGGCGCATGCGCCGTCCGTGGAAATCTCCCAGTGTGCATTGCTCCTAATACGCCACAAGGACGTATTGGTTTTGACGTGGACGTAAATTACGTCCAGCCCCATTCACGGACGAGTTACGCAAACGACGCAAAATTTTCAAATTTCGTCGCGGGAACGACGTCCATACTTAACATTGGTACGCCGCATGTACTCCACCATATAGCAGGGGTAACTATACGCAGTGAAAAGCCTAACGTAAACGGCGTAAATGTACTGCGTCGGCCGGGCGTACGTTCGTGAATTCGCGTATCTTGCTGATTTACATATTTTAACGCGTAAATCAGCGTACACGCCCCTAGCGGCCAGTGTAAAAATGCAGTTACGATCCGACAGCGTAAGAGACTTACGCCAGTCGGATCTAAGGGAAATCTATGCGTAACTGATTCTAAGAATCAGGCGCATAGATACGACGGCGCGACTCAGGCCTTGTACACACGACCGGATCTGTCCGATGAAAACGGTCCGCGGACCGCTTTCATCGGACATGTCCGCTGGGATCATTTGGTCTGATGGCTGTACACACCTTCAGACCAAATTTCCCGCGGACAGGATACGCAGTGATGTGGCCGCGCCGATGACGCGACGACGTGCGCGACCCTGGAAGGTCAATGCTTCCACGCATGCGTCGAATCACTTTGACGCATGCGAGGGCTTTCGGCCGATCGGACATGTCCGGTGAGTCGTACAGACGACCGAACATGTCCGACGGACAGGTTTCCAGCGGACATGTTTCATAGCATGCTAAGAAACATTTGTCTGCTGGAAACCCTTTCCGCTCGGCCGGGAATCCGGTCCGGTCGGCCGTACAGACGACCGAACATGTCCGCGGAAACTGGTCCGCGGACCAGTTTCAGCAAACATGTTCGGTCGTGTGTACAAGGCCTCAGAGATACGACGGCGTATCTGGAGATACGCCGTCGTATCTCTTTTGAGAATATGGCCCTCAGTGCTCTGGATTGTGACAAGTACACACTATAGAGGGATGTGCTTTGTTCATATTTTGATGTCTGAGGTTTACAACCACTTTCATTTTATAAGATACAAGACAGCAGATATAATTTTGTGATTCTCCTGTGTGTGTCCAGTCCCTCTGCAGGGGATCTGGGTTGACGTCCAGGTGAAAGGCTTTGTGGCGGACGTATCGGCGACTCTCAAGTATAAGAATGAGGAGGAGAATGCGGTGGAAGCCATCTTTGTCTTCCCCATGGATGAAGACTCCGCCGTCTACAGCTTTGAGGCCACAATAGAGGGGAAGAAGATTATAGCCGACCTCCAGGAGAAGGAGCAGGTAATGAGGACTACAAGACAAACACATCAGAACACATGAAAATTTCATCTGAGACATAATTATACACGCTGGGGTCCCATATATGCAAATTGGATGCGTTTTGAACCGCATCCAATGCAGCCGAAGATGCCTGTAACGGTCACCACCGTTTACGACCTTCCATCCCATCCACGACAGCTCATCTGACACTCCAACCGTCCAACAGGCATCAGACATCCCAGAATAACGAGACTTGCTCCATTACTGGTTTCAAAATGAAGACAACTTTAATGGTTTCTTCTCAGCTTATATACAGTACAAGGCATGGAAGTATTCAAAGGGACAATTAAATCTCCACCCCCCTAATCACACACTAAGGCTAATTACTAAACATTCCTTCATTAACAGCAAAACAAACAAAACACCATCACACAATGATCTCCTTCCAATCCACATCCCCAGACAGACGCTCTGTTTCCGACAAGTACATTCCACACATAAACAGTATTTAGCATACATAATTAGAGGTCTGGGAGCAGACCTGGATTAACAACTTTACACAAGGACAATGGAATGTCTTCCAGGCCCTGACTCAATTAGCATGTCACTAGTCAGGGCTAAGCATAGAAATGGGTCATAGAATATTCTTTGCAGGCATTAAGGAATATACTGTAAATCACTGTCCACGCCAAAACAATCCAACATGTGTACCCCATCTCCTGGCTCAATCTGTGCCCAAAAGTGACTCCTGTTACAATGCCCTTTACCGTAAGAATAATCATAATGGCTGTTGAGCCGCTTGATCGTTCTTACAGGCAGCAGGAAGGGAAGCCCCCGCTACTCTTCGGTGCTTCTGCGGAATGCGCCGGGAATTAGTCATAAAGAAAACCGAGGGCCATATGGTCCCCGGCAGTCTCTATGATTCTCAGCGGCCCAATCGCGACGTTATGATGACATCACGTTCGGGCCGGCGGAAGTAAACAATGCCAGGGACTTGGCTGGAACACCTGTGATTGTTAGTTTTTTTTTTATCTCAGGCTTTTCAGCCTGGAGGAGAGATGTGGGGTCTTATAGACCCCACATGTCTCCATAAAGAGGACCTGTCGCACACTATTCCTATTACAAGGAATGTTTCCATTCCATAGGGCATTTCAGCAGCATTTACAGCTTCCGGAACTGAAACCAAATTGGATGTAGATCATAGGCCCGGATTCAGAAACGAGATACGACGGCGTATCTCCGGATACGCCGTCGTATCTCTGAGTGCGGGCCGTCGTATCTATGCGACTGATTCAGAGAATCAGTTACGCATAGATTTCCTTAAGATCCGACCGGTGTAAGTGTCTTACACCGTCGTATCTTAGGCTGCATATTTACGCTGGCCGCTAGGTGGCGCTTCCGTATAGTTACGTGAGGAATATGCTAATTAGGTATTTACGCCGATTCAGAAACGTACGTCCGGCCGGCGCATTTTTTTACGTCGTTTACGTTAGGATTTTTCCGGCGTAAAGTTACCCCTGCTATATGAGGCGTAGCTAATGTTAGGTATGGACGTTCCTGCGCCGAGTTTTGAAAATTTTACGTCGTTTGCGTAAGTCGTTGGCGAATAGGGCTGTACGTAAGTTACGTTCACGTCTAGAGCAATGACGACTTGCGGCGCAATTTCGAGCATGCGCACTGGGATTTTTTCACGCGCCGTTCGTAAAATACGTCAAATACGTGGGGTCATAGTGAATTTACATAAAATACGCCCACATCATCCCCATTTGAATTAGGCGGGCTTACGCCGCCACACATACGTTACGCCGCCGTAACTAAGGGCGCAAGTTCTTTCTGCATACGGAATTTGCACCCTAAGTTACGGCGGCGTATTGTATCTGACATACGTTATGCCGCGCCGGCAGATACTGCAATGTATCTGAATCCGGCCCCAGATTTGCAAAACTAAACTGCTATAAAAATGTACAGATTACATGACCGTAACCAGTTTGCTGACGCTCCCTCTCTTCTCCAGGCTCACAAGACCTACGATGAGGCCATCAGCCGGGGTAGGCAAGCCTTCCTCCTGGAGAAAGATAAGACCTCAGGGGACATCTTTAGCTGCAGTGTCGGGAATCTCCCTCCTGGCCAGGAAGCCGAGGTCACCCTGCAATACGTACTGGAGCTGCCTGTGGAGGCAGATGGAGCTGTGCGCTTTGTACTCCCGGCCGTCCTCAACCCGAGATACACCCCAAAAGGTACAAATAAGCTTTTTTTTTCCTTCAACGTTTGTGTAAGGCCCCATGCACACGAGACGCTGGTAAACGCGAGTTCAGAGGCATTTGGACAGCTTTTTCAACTGCCCCTGAACACATTCAATGTTATCCTATGTGTCCATGCACACAGTCAAGTTTTTCTGCGTTTTTCGGCAGTTGCGTTTATGCTCATTTTTTCAGAAGCAAAAAAATGGGTTCAGACGCAAACGTTTTCGCGTTTCAGACGCAAAACGCGGTACCGGCCTTTTGCTGCGATTTCGTTTATAGGCGTTTTTAAAGGTGACCTATTTTTTTACATTAGAAATCTCAAAAATGATGGCAAATGATGAAAAACCATACAAAAAAAACATTAAAAAAATGTAATTGCTTGCATTGCATTGCGGACAATCCACAACTTGTGGTAGGTGACGTGGCCAGGTGACGTGGCAAGTGGACAATCCACAACTTGTGGTAGGTGACGTGGCCAGGTGACGTGGCCAGTGGACAATCCACAACTTGTGGTAGGTGACGTGGCCAGGTGACGTGGCCAGTGGACAATCCACAACTTGTGGTAGGTGACGTGGCCAGGTGACGTGGCCAGGTCATGTGGCAAGTGGTCCTTGAGTGGTTAATAGTTAGTAATAGTTAAAGGGATACTAAAGGGTCGTTTTTTTTTTTTAAATAACAAACATGTCATACTTACCTCCACTGTGCAGTTCGTTTTGCACAGAGTGGCCCCGAAAGCCGTTTTATGTGGTCCCCCGGTGACTCTCTCGGCTCCTCCCTGTATCAGATAACCCCCTAGGAGAAGTGCTCTCCCGGGGGGGGGTTACCTTGCGGGCGTGCTCCTGTTTCCAGAATTTGGCGTCCATGGCCGCTGAATGCAGAACTCAGCTCCGCCCCCTGGCGCCCCGCGTCATTGAATTTAATTGACAGCAGCGAAAGCCCATGGCTGCGCTGCGATCAATCTATCCAATCAAGAGCCGAAAAACCCCGGGCAGACAGACTGCGCGTCCTCGCTGTGGGTCATTCCAGGGCTCAGGTAAGTAGAACGGGGGGCTGGGGGGACGATGACTTCCAGAAGTTTTTTCACCTTAAGAGCCCTTTCACACTGGTGCATTTTTGCGGCATTTTTGCAGGAAAAATAGCGCTCATAAAACGCTCCAAAAAACGCCCCCTCCATTAAAATGAATTGAAAACGCGGTACAAAAACGGTAAAATAGCAGTGTTTTACCGCTATTTTAACGCTCCGCTATAGGCGTTTCCAGTGTGAAAGGGCTCTAAAGCTTAAGGTGCATTAAGGTGAAAAACAGGAGGGTTTACAACCCCTTTAAGTTATTAGTTATTATTTCAGATTTTTGGATTTGCGAATTTTTAGAAGTTTCACATTTTCGAATATTTGAGTTTGCGAATATTCGTAAAAAAAATTGTTAAATGGGTTTTCGTTAATTCGGATATTTCCGAATGAACAAATTTGTTGAAATTCGTTAAACGAATTTGGAACAAAACAAATTGCACATGCCTAGTCACAGGGATCAATTTGGAATCTAACAAAACTACTTGGGCCAGATTCTCGTAGATCCGGCTTATCTCTGCGGCGGCGTAATGTATGTCATTTACGTTACGCCCCCGCAAGTTTTACAGGCAAGTGCTTTATTCACAAAGCACTTGCCTGTAAAGTTGCGGCGGCGTAGCGTAAATCACCCGGTGCAAGCCCGCCTAATTCAAATGAGCCGGGTAGGGGGCGTGGAGCATTTAAATTAAGCGTGTTCCCGCACCGAACGTACTGCGCATGCGCCTTCCGAAAAATATCCCAGGGTGCATTGCTCCAAATGACATCGCAAGGACGTATTGGTTTAGACGTGAACGTAAATAACGTCCAGCCCCATTCACGGACGACTTACGCAAACGGCGTAAATTTTTACATTTCGACGCGGGAACGACGGCCATACTTAACATTGGTTGCCCCTCAGATAGCAGGGGCAACTTTACGCCGCGCAAACCTAACGTAAACGTCGTAACTTCACTGCGTCGACCGCGTGTACGTTCGGGAATTCGCGGATCTAGCTAATTTGCATACTCGACGGGGAAAACTACGGAGGCGACACCTGGCGGCAAAAAAAAAAAATGCATTTAAGATCCGATTACGCCTGTCGGATCTAATGGATATCTATGCGTAACTGATTCTAAGAATCAGTCGCATAGATACAACGGCCCAGATTAGGATTTACGACGGCGTACATGGCGTTGCGCCGTCGTAAGCCCTTTGAGAATCTGGGCCCTTGCGTTTTAGCACTATTTTTACTTTATAGGAAAGGATGACGTCCATTATCGCACAGGAATATGGTAACATGAAACGATGCTGATCTGCATTTTTTTTTATCTCAGGGAGATATTTCCTTGTTATCTCTTCCAGATCATGATGTGAGCATAACAGCCGCAAATCCAGAAGTGGCGGTTGGTGAGATTCCGTACACGCTGAGTCTGAGAGCTCACTTCCAGTCTGCGTATGGCATCGCTAAGATCGAGTCCAACTGTGACATCACCAGTCTGAAGTACATGGATAGAGACAAGACCAGTGCCAAGGTGAGCGGGACACCAAAAAGTATCAAGGCTCTTTTCTTTAGCTGACTGAATAGGATACCTGCAATAATCTAATACACAGTGCCAGGGTTAAAGTGGAACTAAACCCCCCTATCCTTTTCAGCCAAGGAAGCTGCCATCTTGACAGTTAGCACTCCTGGCATGCCTTTACATTGATGGGTTTAGTTCCACTTAAAGCGGAGTTCCACCCTATTTAAAGTCAGCAGCTAAAAAGAGCGTAGCTGCTGAATTTTAACCACTTAAAGCGGAGTTCCGGCCACAATTTAAATATAAATACCCCTGTAATACACAAGCTTAATGTATTCTAGTAAAGTTAGTCTGTAAACCAAGGTCCATTTTGTTAGGTTGTTACAGCATTTAGACACTTTATAAAATAGAAATTGACTGGGGCCATCTTAAGTGTGGGCATCATGAAGCCAGACTGTATGACTTCCTGGATTTCAGCCTTGCAGATCTCGCACATGCTCAGTGCTGCACAAGCAGTGTCAGATCAGGTTTCAGCACCTGTGCTGTCCAAGTCACATGATTCTTTGAGACTGGGGAGTGCACAGACTCCTGGAAAGTTACACCCACTACATTCCCAGGAGTCTGTGCGGTGTAGGTTAGGAAGCATTAAGATGCAGGAAGAGGGAAGATTAACTATTCTGCCTAGCAACAACACTTTGAAGGCATCTAAAAAAAAAAAAAAAATTCGTAAAGGACTAATGAAATTTTTTTAAAACTACTGATGTAATGTTATATTTATGAGTGGAACGACCCCTTCACGCCGATATACGTCGGCAGAATGGCACGGCTGGGCACATCAACGTATAGGTACGTTGTCCTTTAAGCCCAGCCGTGGCGACCCGGTCCGAAGCTCCGTGACCGCGGGACTCGCGGACCTGATCGCCGCTGGAGTCCCACGATCGGTCCCCGGAGCTGAAGAACGGGGAGGGCCGTGTGTAAACACACCTTTCCCGTTCTTCATTGTGGCGGCGTCATCGATCGTGTGATCCCTTTTATAGGGGGACACAATCGATGACGTCACACCTACAGCCACACCCCCCTACAGTTGTAAACACACTTGAGGTCACACATAACCCCATCAGCGCCCCCCTGTGGTTAACTCCCAAACTGCAACTGTCATTTTCACAATAAAGAATGCATTTTAAATGCATTTTTTGCTGTGAAAATGACAATGGTCCCAAAAATGTGTCAAAATTGTCCGAAGTGTCCGCCATAATGTCGCAGTCACGAAAAAAATCTCTGATCGCTGCCATTAGTAGTAAAAAAGAAAAAAATAATAAAAATGCAATAAAACTATCCCCTATTTTGTAAACGCTATACATTTTGCGCAAACCAACCGATAAACGCTTATTGCGATTTTTTTACCAAAAATATGTAGAAGAATACGTATCGGCCTAAACTGAGGAACATTTTTTTAGATATTTTTGGGGGATATTTATTATAGCAAAAAGTAAAAAATATTGACTATTTTTAAAAATTGTCGCTCTATTTTTGTTTATAGCGCAAAAATTAAAAACCGCAGAGGTGATCAAATACCACCAAAATAAAGCTTTATTTGTGGGAAAAAAAGGACGCCAATTTTGTTTGGGAGCCACGTCGCACGACCGCGCAATTGTCAGTTAAAGCGACGCAGTGCCGAATCGCAAAAAGGGGCAAGGTCCTTTAGCTGCATTTTGGTCCGGGTCTTAAGTGGTTAATAAACAGACACTCACCTGTACCACGGTCCAGCGATGCGGGCGTATGAAGCCTCCCTTAGAATCAGAGTCAACTATACTCTGATTATCCCTTAACTTTTAATAGCACCGGTACTTGGAAGTACACAGGCGCTACACAACAAGACTTTGAGATCCTGCGAGATCTCACAGATTAGGTGAAGGATCTCCCTGAAGGCACTGATGACATAATTCCTGGTACCTTTTCCCTTCACTTCCTGTCCCATAGCCAAACAGAAATGAGAGCAAATCCCACTAAGGAAATTCCTGGAAATCAGACGGTTCAAAAGAGCTAGTGTCCTCATTGGAAGATTTCCTCTTTATTCCTGTTCTGGTGACAACCTAAATTTTTGATTTCACTTAACAAATGACAAATAGAGAAGGTGAATCCCCCTTATAGAGGCACAGGGCCAGATTCATAAAGCACTTACACCGTTTTTTTTGGTAGATGCACGGCGTAAGTGCAGATTTGCGCCGGCGGATCGCTGCGCCTTACCCAGAGAACCAGATTACGCCTCCAAATAGACTTCATCGCCTCGGTGTAACCTTTCCACGCCGGCGCGGCGTTGGTGCAGATTTACGCTGGTCCGATCTGGCGTGGCCATGGTTTTTTTTGTTTTAAATATGCAAATGAGGTTTTTGGGCCGATTCATCAACTTAAGCTTGTCCGGCGCAGGCTACTCCCGGTGAGCGGAGCTGAAATTTCCGGTGCAAAGTTACACCTCATAAAAGCAGGGGTAGCTTTGCACCAGACTTGCAGAGGTCAGCTGGAGAGCAGCTAAAGCAGCAGCGTTACAAACGACCTGAGCAACAACACTTGCTGGACAACACATAGAGGCGGTCCCCATGTTGGGAGAGGCCCTCAATAATTACAGCCCTCTCCTCTGGGCTGAAATTGGTCATCCGCCCACCTGAGGATTCCTCATCAGCCATAACTGCCCCACCACAATGCAAACCACCTAGCTTAGAAAAAAAAAAGCTTCAGTACATTTGCACCTGCAGGGCGGAAGTCTGGGCTGATTCATGGACTGGGCTTTGGTAGTGGGTCGGCGGAGCTCAGGGATCACGCCGGGGCGCAGTTCTGAGCATGTGCAGATTGGGGCATTTACCCCTGGATGTCACTGAGCATGTGCGGTCTAAGATGCGCCCCGGCGTGACCCCTGCACCACGGTCGGCACTTCATTAGCATAGGGTGACTCCCAGTTGGCCTTACCCAGCCTTACGCCGTCTAAAACCCGCCCCGCTGGGGCATCGTATACAAAAAAAGTTTCTTGAATCACCTAACTGCCTCTCCGCGCTGGACCGGTGTAGTCTAAAAATGATGCACCACGCCGGTGCAAATCTGCACCATTGTATATGAATCTGCCCCACAGCCCGCAATAAAACCTGACAGACATTCCAATCTCTCTTTACAGTGGCCAAAACAAAGAAGTTAGCTTTACTTTAAGTTGGACAGAAATGCCCGGATTCACATGCAGCGGCGCATATTTATGCCGCCGTAGCATATCTCCTTTACGCCACGCCGACGCAGCGCAGAGAGGCAAGCACTGTATTCACAAAGCCAGTGCTGCCAAAACTGCGCTGGGTTTCCTAGGCGTAAGCCGGCGTAAATGGAAGTGGGCGGGAGCCATGCAAATGAGGCGTGACCCCATGCAAATGATGGGCCGAGCGCCAGACAGATATGTATAACGAACGGCGCCTGCGCCGTCCCGTGGACTCATCCCAGTGCGCATGCTCAGAATCACGTCGAACTACTCCCTAAGATACATGGGATCACTGCCTACGGCGTGAACGTAACCTACGCCTAGTCATATTCACGTCCTACGTAAACTATGAAAAAAATACGTAGGCTTGTGTTCCCTGGTGCAGCCCTTTGCATGGATGCTGCTGAGTTACACCTCCTTTATGGGGCATAACTTTACGCCGGACGTATGACTTTACGCGCACTGCGTCGGACGTACGTACGTTCGCGAATTGGCGTATCTCCCTCATTTGCATATGTGAATAGAAAATCAATGGGTGCGCCAAATACGTCCAGCGTAAATATGCGCCCACTCTACGCCGGCGTAGGCAAGTTACGTCGGTCGGATGAAGCCTATTTTCAGGCGTATCTTAGTTTCTGAGTCCGGCGCATAGATACGACGGCGCATATTTACACTTACGCTGCGTATCTGGAGATATGTCGGCGTGAGTGCTTTGTGAATCCGGGCCAAAATGTTCAAACTACTATTATGTTTTTTTTCTCCTTTTGCAGGTGTCATTAGCGAAGGGGCACAAGTTTGATCGGGATGTGGAATTTTTGGCTTATTACATGGATGTAAACAAACCCAGCGTCATTGTGGAGGCGGGGCTTGGATCTACAGATGCTGCTCAAGAATCAGGACTGACTTCATCAGGTGACAAAATAAACTGATGTGACATCTACAACTGTCACTGCGTCATAGTACAATTACTCAACACATAGGACCCCTTTTACACTGAGGTGGTGGGTCTGGTAGTGGTAAAGCGGTGCTAGTTTTAGCACCGCTTTGCCGTCGTTTAAGCTGCGCTTTTTGGGCGCTAGCGGGGAGCTTTTAACCCCTGCTAGCAGCCAAAGAAACTGTTAAAATTGCGTGTGTTGCAGCGCTTCTGAATCATTTATTTCAATGAGCAGGGGCGGTTTAGCAGCGGTGTATAGACCGATCTCGCACCACCCCAAAAATACTGCTTGCAGGACTTTTTTCACATCCTGCAAGTGCAGTTTTGGGCACCAGTTCTCAAAAAGGACATCGGAGAACTGGAGAAAGTGCAGAGAAGAGCAACCAAACTGATAAGAGGAATGGAGGAGCTCAGCTATGAGGAAAGATTAGAAGAACTAAATGTATTCACTCTTGAGAAGAGGAGAATAAGGGGGGATATGATCAACATGTACAAATATATAAGAGGTCCATACAGTGTACTTGGTGTTGAGTTATTCACTTTACGGTCAACACTGAGGACAAGGGGGCACTCTTTACGTCTAGAGGAAAAGAGATTTCACCTCCAAATACGGAAAGGTTTTTTCACAGTAAGAGCTGTGAAAATGTGGAACAGACTCCCTCCAGAGGTGGTTCTGGCCAGCTCAGTAGATTGCTTTAAGAAAGGCCTGGATTCTTTCCTAAATGTACAGAATATAACTGAGTACTAAGATTTGTAGGTAAAGTTGATCCAGGGTAAATCCGATTGCCTCTCGGGGGATCAGGAAGGAATTTTTTCCCCTGCTGTAGCAAATTGGATCATGCTCTGCTGGGGTTTTTTGCCTTCCTCTGGATCAACTGTGGGTATGGAGTTGGGTGTATAGGATTGTACTGTGTTTTTTATTTTGTTTTTTTATTTTTTGTGGTTGAACTGGATGGACTTGTGTCTTTTTTCAACCTGACTAACTATGTAACTATGTAACTAACTATGTAACTATGCACTGCCCCAGTGTTAAAGCATTTGGGCTTTCACACTGGGGAGGCATGAGAGGCGCTTTACAGGAACTATTATTAGCGCTAAAACGCCTGAAAAGCGCCTCAGTGTGAAAGGGGTCTTAGTGTGTTATTGTGCACATGTCCACATGATGATAAATGCTGTATTGTGAGCTTGTTTTATCTCTTCCTGTTAGTATATGTAGCTCCCCCGCTGACCTCCAGGAGGCGTAATGGTATCCCCAGAGATAGGGTGGGCTGACATTTTAAGTGTAGATTACTTCCAAGCATATAATCACCTCATTTCATGTGAAGAGTAAAATCAGTAAAAAAAACAATAGTGCATAACACAACTTATAAAATGTATAATGTGCAAAAATGGTTATTCAAGTGCAAAAAAATAGTGCTCAGTTCATAATCCTTCACAATCTTCTTTCTTAATGTGGAACACATTAATGTACACCACCACAAAAAAGTGTTTCCAAAGCCCCGTCACCACAAATGGAAATAGAGAAAAATAACAAAAAGTCCCCCCAAAAAAAGAAGAAGAAGAAATCCAGGATGTAGAGGGATCACTTGTTCAGAGACTTCAGCACTTCCAGTACAGTATTGGATGGTCGCTATGCACTAGGTAAACTTTTTTTTTTCCCACCATAAATGGTTAACGGAACTCCTTATTAGATATTCAGATCTCTCAAGGAGATCACAGAACGCCTTGCAAATATGTCATGTTCCAAAGTTACTAAGCCAAATACACTCCAAGGAAGGGATTGAAATACAAGAGAAGGTCCACATTTGTCCAGATGTGAACCTCCTTGTAACGGTCATCACCGTTTACGATATGCCATTCCATCGCCCCACGACAGCTTATCCGACACTCCAACCATCCAACAGACACGATCCATTCCCCCAGAATTAAGACGAGACACAAGCTCTGTTTTTCTGGTTCCAAAACAAATGAATGAACCTTTTAATGGTAAAACTCAGTCTTTTTATGCAGTTACAAGCATGTTACAGTTAATCACAGGGATAAAGACACACTCCACCCACACATTCTTTTAGATAATGACATTCAGGTGAGTTAATTACTACTCATTATCCAGACGGTCTGTCTCCGCATTTAGAGGGGTTAATTACTACAGCTTGACAAGTCACATTCCACATCTTAAGAGTCGGTTCACACAGCAGCGGCGCGACTTCGGGGGCGACTCTGCAAGTCGTCCTGAGGACGACTTCAGAGGCGATTTGCAAAACGACTTCTGTATAGAAGTCAATGCAGGTCGCCCCAAGCCGCCCCCAAAGTCGTACAGGAACCTTTTTCTAAGCCGGAGCGACTTGCATCGCTCCTATTAGAACGGTTCCATTGCATTGAATGGGACGCGACACGTCAGGCGGCTGAGCCGCCTGTCGTGTCGCCCCAGTGTGAACCGGGTCTTACAGTGTCATTAGCATACATAATGAACAGGTCTTAGGAGCAGACTCAATTAGCACAATGGACACAAAACAGTATTAGCATCACACAATGGAATGTCTTTCAGGAGCCAGCCTCAATCAACACCTCAAAGCTAGACATCTGACCCTTACAGACTCAATCAGTACAATACACACAACACAGTATTAGCATCACACAATGGACAATGGAATATCTTAGGAGTCTATTGACCTGGTGTGGGTCAGCATGAAATCGCCTGCAATATTTTCAGATCTCCTGCAATACATGAATTATTATTTCTCAGTCACCCTATGCCCAAAAGGGGCATAGGATGACCCTAGACCCAAGAGTCATTAATGAAGCTGGCACAGGAGTACCCCCCATCCTTCAAAGGTCTTTGGGTGTCACGGGCCATTCCGTTACACTCCTCTTGTATTTAAATCCCTTCCCTGGAGTGTATTTGCCTTAGGAGTCTGGAGAGTCCTTTTGGATCGGGACATATTTGGCTGCAGAGCAGCAAGACGTTCTTTGATCTCCTTGTGAGATTTGAATAGTAATCTATTTGTGGTGGACTTTGGGAACACTTTCTTGTGGTGCTGTACATTAAAGTGGAGTTCCACCCAAAAATGGAACTTCCACTTTTTGGAATCCTCACTCCTCCCCCCCCCTCCGGTGTCACATTTGGCATCTTTCAGGGGGGAGGAGGGAGCAGATACCTGCGTAATACAGGTATTAGCTCCCACTTTCTGGCATAGATCACCTTGGTGATCGAGGTGACCTATGCCACTTCCTACGCCTACTCTGTCCTCCCCCCGCTGTCTTCTGGGAGACACACAGGTCCCAGAAGACAGCAGGGACCAGTGAGGACACGCAGCGCGACTCGCCGATGCGCAGTAGGGAACCAGGAAGTGAAGCTTCCTGAGTCCCTCACCGAGGATTTGCGGCAGCAGCAGCCGACAGCCGAGTGACCACTCGGCTTCGGCTGCCGACATCGCGGGCGCCTTGGACAGGTAAGTGTCCATGTATTAAAAGTATTTGTAGCTGCTAGCTTTTAATATTTTTTTTAGGCTTTAAGGCCTCATGCACACTGGACGTTTTTGAACATTTTTACAGCAGCTGTTTTTGGCTTCAGATGTTCATATCCCGGCTTAAATAGGTCGATTGGTGCTTGTACAGGATGTGTGTGTGCATGTGTGCACATGCTAATATGTTTGTGTGAGTGTGCCAATGCCCATTGTGCAATGAGCCTTTGCTCATAATAATGAGCATACAATAGACTTCTTGTCCCAACATGAACTGAGCTTCTCTCCCCACTGACACCAACGAGAGGACATTTGTTATTCCCACTGACGCCAGGGCATTTTTTACTTCCACTGGCCACGGCCCAGCCCCTCTGAAGTCTCAAGATCAGTAAAATTGTCCTTTTTTTAGAAAGTTTGGAGGCCACTGCTCTAAAACCAGATGGCTTTTTTACCCATGAAGGATAAGGGGGTACCTTTATTTTTGCTGCACAAACATGAGATGTTTAGTCATTATTGGCAAAACTTTAACTATTTTTGGAGGATGTCAAAAGTATTGTCTGAATATGTTATTCTTTCTCCTCTACTTCCATCTATGCCTCCTCCATTGTCTCATCATTCTCTTCTTCCTTGATCCTAAATGTCCTTTTTTTTTCTCAACTTCGGCCTTGGATGGCACAATTATATAACAAGAAGTACAAGAAATAGACTACTGTATATTACCGTATGTACTCGAGTATAAGCCGAGTTTTTCAGCAATTTTTTTGTGCTGAAAATGCCCCCCTCGGCTTATAATCGTGTAGCGCCCCCTATACTTTCAGAAAGGGCACTACGCTAAAGTTAATGGGAGAATGAGAGAGATAAGTTGCTCTCATTCTTAATTTTGTTAAATTTGGCTGTCGCCAAATCCTGGATTGTCCTGTGGGTCAGTCTGTGCATCCAGAGATATGGTTTCATCTCTGGACGGCAGATGGCGCCGGAGGGATCCAGGCAGAGCCGCTTCTTCCCAGCAGCCAATGAGAGGAGTTGGGCCTCGCTGAGCATGCTGGGAGGGGGTATTTCTGTGGCGGAGGCTGTTGTTCTGGGTTCTTCGCAGGTTCCTGGTTCCAGGTGCGGCACCCACCTTTAGGGTGTGCGCACATCACGGGCCCCACCACTATGGCCTACCTGGCCTGGGGTCGCGCACTACGCGGAGTTCCTGACTCTGGGCCTCCTGGCCTGGAGCAACTGATGCCACAAAGGGGCCCCAGTGACTTACTGGTTCCCCACTTCTACTGAGGAGATCCCAGGCTGTATACCGTTCGGTGGGGGATCGGCTTGAGGAGAACCCGGAGGCAGGTTATCCAAAAGGGCTTGAACAAACCATCGGGGATCTGGTGACCTGACATTGACAGGTACACTTGCACTGTCAACTGGTGACCCTAACGTAATTTACTGGGAGGATTCGCTCTGCTGTTCAAAGTAAATCTTGCACTAGGCCTGTGGCAGAGGCCCCAATATTCAATCAGAGCCAAGTCGGTGGCAGAGACTTGTTCCTCCCAGCAACCTAAAGTGACACTCCGGCTGCCAGGCCTGTGGCAGGGGTCTGTCCGGAGGCACTTCACCCACTCTGGCTGGAGTGGCGACGTATTGATGCAGCTACAGAATAGCAGGACTGCTTTTCTCTATCCAAAGCCTGATACCGCAATGTTCCTTTATTTCATCAACCTTTTCTGTCTACCTCAAGTTGATGTTGGTCGTGTTGGACCAAGGAAATAAAGCATTCAGAAAATTTCATCTACCGATTGGATATTTTATTTCTGCTCTACTCACTACCTTCACCCCTAGACACTACATAGAGGTAACTTAATACGCCGATCCCAAAACAATCAGCGGCTCCTGAGGGGGTAGTGCTACACTCGAGTAACCTTTTTGCACCTGATATCCCGGACTTTGGGTCCCCTGGACCCCACTTGGCACACATGTAGCCCCACTCTTCCTCTACAAGTGTGCAAAGTTTGTTGTCTGGGGGACCTACGGCCGGGGAGCACCGATTTTTCAAAGTCGGGCACCCCTTCCATAGACTCCCATGTTAAACGTCAGTCTATGTTAAATGGTAAATTCTACAGTGATTTTGGGGACCTGGTACCGGCCGGTCGTAGGTCCCCTGGACCCGAAAATTGGCACACATGTAGCCCCAATTTCTCATCTACAAGTGTGCAAAGTTTGTTGTTTGGGGGACCTACGGGTGGGGAGCACCGATTTTTCAAAGCCGACACCCCTTCCATAAACTCCCATGTTAAATGTTAATTTCTCCGGTGACTTTGGGGACCTGGTACTGGCCGGTCGTAGGTTCCCTGAACCCGAAAATTGGCACACGTATAGCCCAATTTCTCATCTACAAGTGTGCAAAGTTTGTTGTTTGGGGGATCTATGGGTGGGGAGCACCGATTTTTCAAACTCGGGGATCCCTTCCATAGACTCCAATGTTAAACGTCAGTCTAGGCATGGGCACAGTAAGGCATGGGCACAGTGAGGCATGGGCACAGTAAGGCATGGACACAGTGAGGCATGCACATGGACACAGTAAGGCAAAGTGAGGCACAGTGAGGCATGTAGATGGACACCCTAGGCTTATACTTGAGTCGATACGTTTTCCCATTTTTTGTGGTAAAATTAGGTGCCTCGGCTTATATTTGGGTCAGCTTATACTCGAGTATATACGGGTACATAAATTAAATATTACAAAGTAACAAAGTGACTACACAACCGTAAATAGACCCCACCCACTCTTAAATCACTCTTAATGGGTTGACACCAATTTGTTGGTAATACCAATGATAGTCTGTGACAGTAGGGAAGGCCATGAAAATAGTTTGGTGGGTGGCCTCTGTAAATGCCGTGTGGAATATGTTGGAGTAAAATGAATCCGTTTTTTAGTCTCTTTGTTACAATCTTACTTTCTCCCTGTGTTCTGTAGGGTCCATCATGGCGGAGTCAGTGGCCATGTTGAATTTTTTCCCGAGTTTCCCAGCTGGACAGGAGCAGTCCGATTGCGGCGAGTTTATTTTCCTTGTAGACCGATCTGGAAGTATGGAGTGTCCAATGAATTCTGAGCCAAATGCCCCACAGAGGATTCAGGTTGCCAAGGTCAGTAAATTGTCCAAACTCACCATGTAAGACTGACAACTATGAAAAGGTGTCTCAGGATCCTTGTTGTAAATTTAAACAGTTGCACGTTTATGATAAAACAGTCATCTAGACCAGTGTTTCTCAAACTTTTTTTAGTCAAGGCACCCTTTAAAGTGGAAGTCCATGCAAAATCTAAAATCCCTGCATCTATAGACACCAGGGATCTAACACTAACCTCTCTATCCCTGTAAAGAATAGACTAGTATACATACCTTTTTTGGAAGCCGATCTGACCCGCTCCAACCGGATCCCACGCTGAGCTGTCAGTCACGGTTTCACTGTGCAGTGGAGACCGAGGACAACGGAAGCCCCATAGTAAGTCTATGGGTGACCTCACTTTCCATTCATTTCATTAAAAGCGCCCCACTAGTGGCCGAAAATGCGCCGTGACAGCTTTCGGCTTCATGTCCGGGAACGCGTGTCCCGCTGCACTCCCGGAATGGACAGGCGACCGCCTGGGACCTGTCACGTGTCCCAGGAAATAGCCTAGAGGGAGGGGCTGCCTAGGGGCAGAGGAGGAGTCGCCTAGGCGGTCCCTAGGTGGAAGTAGGAAGTGGGACAGGAAGTCCCACTCCTACCGAAGTCCACACTCCTCCCCCAAAAAATTGCATGTAAGGGAGCGAGGAGTGCTTAAAAGCGGAAGTTCCACTTTTGGGTGGAACTCCGCTTTAAGCTGTGAATATACATTTCAGCTTACGTTATTGACCTGTGTAAACAACAGGCTTTTTATTTAACCAAAGCAGGTAAGCAATGCCTATTTCCCGCAACATGGTTAATACTATTAAATAGCTGAGCCAAATTTCGACCCATGGTGGTGTATCACCGCTATTTTTTGTATATTTTAAGTATGTTCAATATGTTGGCTTTCACCCTATCCATTGTCTTTCCTCTGCAGGAGACACTGCTTCTTATATTAAAGAGTTTACCTCTCGGGTGTTACTTTAATATCTATGGCTTTGGCTCCCGTTTTCAGTCTTTCTTCCCGTGAGTATAAAAGTTGGACTGTGGGCAGATGTTATGTATAGCAGCTTCATTAAAAGGCTTTAAATCCATAATAAACCTTTATAGTATGGGCTTCTGTATATCAGTGTTATGATCATGGGCGTCCACTGAAATTTTTTCAGGGGGGGTGCTTCCGCAGCGGTGATACACATTTAACCCTTTCTTCAAATGCTAGCAGGGGTTAAAAGCGCCCCGCTAGCGGCCGAATATTGCAGCTAAAACTATGGTAAAGCAGCACTTTTTAGCGGCGCTTTACCGATAACACGGCCAGTTGGCAGTGTGAAATAGCTCTTGAAATAATTCAGCTTCACTCCATGCCCATATAAATATAGCCTAGAGAATGTACAGACCTCCCTTCAGCACAGACCCCCCCCCCCTTCAGCACAGACCACTTCATTGAGCACAGGCCCCCCATTCTGCACAGACCCCCCCTTCAGCACAGCCCCCCCATTCCGCACAGACCCCTCCATTCAGCACCTCCTCTGCCCTCCAAGGCTGATTGGCTGCTTTCTTAGTTGATACCAGCCAGGTAAATACAGAACCAATACACAAAATGATGAAATCATTATAACTTATGGCCTCAGTTGTCACAGAGGAGAGGGAGAAACTGATGTTCCTCCTTCTTCTTTGTGTGCTGCCAATCCGACCAGATGGAATGGGAGTGCCTGGGAGAACAGGGGAGGGCTTTGGTTGAACGCAGCAGGGATAGTGCTGCCATTGTCCATTAGCAAAGATGCTGAAAAGGAGATCCTGTCTATGCTCGGGAGGAGGGAAAAGGAGACCCACAGACCCTGGTAAGTTCCTTGCTGCCCAGCCACTCAACAGCGCCCCCTTCTTATGGCGCCCATGGCACTTGCCATGGCTGCCATACCCTAGATACGCCACTGTTCCCAGCAGCCTTTTGTCAGTGTGAGTTGGAGAGACCTGGAGTAAAAAAAGGAGAGTTACTTGGGTGTTTTCAGGGAGAAATAGCTGCCAATGTACAGTACTATATGCAATACTATCAACAATACACTGAATTACAGTGTTGTGGAGTATATATTATTGTACTATTTACATTACACTGAATTATAGTGTGGTGGGTTATATATTATTGTACTATACACATTACACTGAATTACAGTGTTATTGGGTTATATATTTGTAGCGCTACCCCCGAAGGAGCCGCTGGTTTGTTTTGGGATTTACTCTGTTTGACTTGGCTCACCCCTATTTAATTTACTCAAACCCTCCCTTGACACATCAGAAGTCTGGTATTGCAGGGTATTGTGACCTCTGCTTGGCTGGAGTCACAATAGCAGGCACACAACATGCAATAACAATATGCCAATAGTATTACCTGTTCTGTTTGGATGGTCCCTCCAGACTAGAAAATACACTCCACACAGTTGATATATTTAAATCAGAAAAGATAAGTTTACTTTATGTGAACTTAGCAAACAGGCTTAGATTTACATCACAAGCAAGCAACTGGCAGGTAATGACTCACTGTGATTCAGTAAGGGCCCTTACTGGAATCAGCAATTGATATCAGCAGTTAAAGACCTAAACTAAAGAATGGTACCATTCACTTAACTAAACTAGGCAGTCTATGCTCGCGAGCGCCCTCTAGCGGGCAGTCCTGTAAACAGTTAGAGCTCACGTTGCGGCCAGTTGGTGCACGTTAAACTTATAATCCACAAGTGGCAATTGATGAATGAAGCTACACAACAGAGTATCTGGAACAGCAAACGTTGGTGAACTGATCGCCTGCCAGCGTCAGTCACTTCTATAAAACACTTAAACGGTTTATAAGGCCTCCAAGTCTCAGCAGGAGGCCAACATGTGTCTCCGGCCTGTGAGGTGGCACTAAGGTGTCTGTCTGAAGGGGAAGTAGGAGTTGAGTGTGTGCTCTCTCACCCGACAGGCCGATCCGCCTGAATTCTCCTCAGAAGGCGTGTTGGTAGAACACTGCTCCGCAGCATAAGGATCCTGGACGAGGATGCTCCACTGTTTCAGTTGTCAGCTGGGCTGCCTCTTCGATCTCCGGAAACACTGGCTGGATACTGGAGTCTTGCTTCCTTCTGGATGGCTGGTCTCTCGTGGTTTTAGGCCCAGGCTTCTGGCCTAACAGCACAACTGTGTTGTGTCAGCAGCTCCGCAGAGGAGAAGAATGCAGGTCCCGAGAGAGCGAAGACAGCCACTCCCTTTCCTTAAGTAACCTCCCCCATAAGTCTGTGCGGAGGTGTCACATGCTCAGGTGACGCAGGGCATTGTGGGAAGTGTAGTCTGTTTCTCCTAAGAGTCAATGGAGTCCATATCTCCTGCTACTTGCAGTCCCACAATGCATCGCTTTCTTAAAGGTACAAGCAAGAATAAAGTTCCAGCGGGGATGGCCTGTCATTAGACTCCGACTGAATTATTGTGGTGGGTTATATATTGTACTATATACATTACACTGAATTCGTGTGGTGGGCTACATATTATTTCACTTTATTCATTACACTGAATAACAGCGTGGTGGACTGTATATTATTGTGTACCCCCCTCTGTGTTTTAGAACTACATTTTTGTGGTATAGCCGCGCTATCCCATTGATTTAATTGGGCAGCTGTGGTGGAGGAGCACACCGCTCCAAAGATGCGGCTAGCAGGACTTTTTTTACCGTCCTGCTAGCGCAACGCTCCAGTGTGAAAGCCCTCAGGCTTTCACACTGGAGACAATAGAGCAGCACTTTTAGGGCGGATTGCAGGTGCTATTTTTAATATATAGCGCCTGCAATACGCCCTCAGTGTGAAAGGGGTGTTACAACGTCAGTTATTGTTTGGCTGCTTTTTTCATTATTTATATCCACTCTCAGACTGTTGGAAACATTTAGTTGATAGATGGACATCAGAGAAGCACAGTGTGGTCTTGGTAAGGCATGTTCATGCCACAACAAATTTCAATTCTGGAAATTGTGTCAATTCTTCTGGTATTTCAGGCATATTAGCCCTTTGTAGTGCCTTCTGTAGCTCTCGATCACCCTTCAATCTGCCCCATGTGAGTTGCAGTTTACATCCGCTCCAGCAACCATATAATATGACCTTATAAAATAATGTCACCCCAGGGAGAGTGTGGAGTACACACAGCAGTCCATGGAGGAGGCGGTGAAGAAAGTGAATGAAATGGACGCCAGCTTTGGAGGAACAGAAATTCTCCAACCTCTACAGAAGATCTACCAAACACTCGGGAGAGCCGAGCACCCCCGACAGGTATGTGAGGCTGTAAAGCATTTGGTAGCTGCTGCTGAGTGTGAAGTAAGAGAGTTCCAAGCACTCAGATTATGCCCCAAGGGTCAAAGGTCAGGAGGTGTGTGTCGTCAAAGGTCAGGAGATGTGTCCCCAAAAGTCAGGAGATGTGTCCCCAAAGGTCAGGAGGTGTGGCTGACCCTGATGAACTTCCCTTCGAGAAGAAGACCAAGACTTAGGGATTGGACTAGGGACCTCCCCCAAGGGTCAAAGGTCAGGAGGTGTCCCCCCCAAAGGTCAGGAGGTGTGGCTGACCCAATATAACTTTAGTATGAACTACTATATTAAAGCAAGCCAGTGAAATAGAGTGTTGATCAGTTTATACTTAAAGAGGAGTTCCATCCAAATTTGAACTTCCGCTTATCCCACTCCTCACCCCCTTACATGCCACATTTGGCATGTAATTTTTTTGGGGGGGGGAGTGGGGGCTTCAGGAAGAGTGGGACTTCCTGTCCCACTTCCTCCTTCCTGTAGGCGACTAAGCTTAATCGCCTACAGGAAGGGGCTGCTGTAGGCGATCGCCTAGGACACGTCACAGGTCCTAGGTGATCTCCTGGCCAATTACACGGCGCAGCGCCGGGCCGCGCCGCTCGCGCATGCGCAGTGGGTGCCCGGCCGTGAAGCCGAAAGCTGTCACGGCCTGGGTGCCCACACTGAGAATGAAGACGCCGGCCGGGGAGGGGGGGAGAGGAGCGGAGCCCCGGCCGGCGCGTCGCTGGAGCAGGTAAGTGTCTGTTTATTAAAAGCCAGTAGCTACACTTTTTGTAGTTGCTGACTTTTAATAAACATACAAATTGGCTGGAACTCCCCTTTAAGCAATGCTGGTTTCAATGGTCTCCTTCCCGTGGGGTATATGAATCCATACCCCATGGCACATCTGTGCGTGTGCAGCCATGGGCTTGAATGCACCCAGGGATTGAGGCATTGCACCCGCACCGGCATGGATGTCACATTGGGAGCAGTGGCTTTGTCTGTGCCCCAATTGACAGAAATGGGATTGCCAACACGGGGATGCATGGAAGACCTGTGCATCCCCGCGTGTGGGTAATCACGGCCAACACAGGGGGCATGGATTCATATGCTCGTGTGAACATGGCCAATATAATATGTTGAGCTTTTTCTTATACTGTTGTATTTCCCATCTCTGCCCTCTCTCCAGCTTTTTGTCTTCACGGACGGAGAAGTCGGAAACACGAAACAAGTGATTGATGAAGTTCAGAAAAATGCTCAAAAACACCGGTAATTCTAAATATTTCATCCTTCTGTTTATATTGAAATCTGACAACCGTATCCTATCTCACTGTATCGTAATGTCATCCTCCACCACCTATAAACCTGACAGTTCTGCCGTCTGATGGTGAGATATAATATTTCAACATCACTATTCAGATACATTGGCCTATTTGTTTTTGCATTCAGGATCACTGTACCATTTTTTTTACAGAGCATCGTGGGTTTTCTAAAGAGAGAAAATAGCAAAAACTGCTTGCTTTACGACTGTCTCTCTCTGATGTAAACTATGTGAGAATTAATCTGTAAACAGCAGGAGGGAGGCAGATAAATCACTGGTCTGACTTATTCAGTTATCATTGTATATATGTGTAAATATCAGCTTGAGCTACTGAGCTCTGTAATGACAAGGACACAAGAAGAAAGAAAGAAAAAAAAAACGATTTAAACATTAATCACTTCAGCTCCGAAAGGTTTGACCCCCATTCTTGACCAGGAAATTATTTGCTATGCGGCACTTCCTCACTTTAACTGACAATTGCATGTTCATGCAATTTTTTTTATTATTTAACCTCTTAACCCCCGGACCATATTGCTGCCCAAAGACCAGAGCACTTTTTGCAATTTGGCACTGCGTCGCTTTAACTGACAATTGCGCGGTCGTGCGACGTGGCTCCCAAACAAAATTGGCGTCCTTTTTTCCCACAAATAGAGCTTTCTTTTGGTGGTATTTGATCACCTCTGCGGTTTTTATTTTTTGCGCTATAAACAAAAATAGAGCGACAATTTTGAAAAAAATTAAATATTTTTTACTTTTTGCTATAATAAATATCCCCCAAAAATATATAAAAAAACTTTTTTTTCCTTAGTTTAGGCCGATACGTATTCTTCTACATATTTTTCGTAAAAAAAAAACGCAATAAGCGTTTATTGATTGGTTTGCGCAAAAGTTATAGCGTTTACAAAATAGGGGGTAGTTTTATGGCATTTTTATTAGTATTTTTTTTTACTAGTAATGGCGGCGATCAGCGTTTTTTTTCGGTACTGCGACATTATGGCGGACACTTCGGACACTTTTGACACATTTTTGGGACCATTGGCATTTTTATAGCGATCAGTGCTATAAAAATGCATTGGCTTACTATAAAAATGCCACTGGCAGGGAAGGGGTTAACACTATGGGGCGGGGAAGGGGTTAAGTATGTCCCTGGGTGTGTTCTAACTGTAGGGGGGTGGACTCACTAGGGGAAATCACTGATCTTCTGTTCATACATTGTATGAACAGAAGATCAGCATTTTCCCCTCTGACACGACCAGGAGCTGTGTGTTTACACACACAGCTCCCGTTCCCCGCTCTGTAACGAGCAATCACGTGTGCCCGGCGGCGATCGTGCCCGCCGGGCACACGCACGGGAGACGGGGCAAGCGGGGGGCGCACGCGCCCCTAGTGGCCTGCGCGAGAGTCGACATTATACTACGGGCTCTCGCGCAGGGGAGCCGACTTGCCGCCGTAATATGACGGTGGCCGGTCGGCAAGCAGTTAAACAAGAAAAGACTGACCGTTTTGAAAGAAAAACAATATTTCTTTTACTTTCTGCCAACAAAAACACATAAAAATGTTTAAAGTATCAAATCTCTTAATACATTTAGGCCTAAATGTACTCTTGACACATGTCTTTGATAAAAAAAATCCCAATAAGTGTATATTGATTGGTTTGTGTGAAAGTTATAGCGTTTACAAACTATGGGATATATGCTGGAATTTTTATTTATTAATCTTTTTTATACGAGTAATGGCGGTGATCATTAACTTTTATAGTGGGATGGCGGGCAATCTGACACTAACTAACACTTTGTGGGAACTAACTGCCACTGACATCACTGGTGACATTATTACAGTGATCAGTGCTAATAATATGCACTGTCACTGTAATAAGGACACTGGCTGGGAAGGGGTTAACATCCAGGGCGATCAATCAATTAAATATGTGCCTAACAATGTGTAATGAGTGTACTGTGTGCTGATTTTACTGACGATCTAGTTATTTTGAATCCCTGCTTAGCAATGAGATCCCCTGTCACTGAATGAATGAATGAATGAAAAACTTATAAAGCGCTGGGCATGCGAACTGAATCGCACTGAACACTGTGTGCTGTTTACACGCACAGGGCTGTGGTCAGGGAAGATCACAGCCAATTCACCAGGTGGTGAATCACTGGCCGGGGGCCCCGATGATCGACATGTGCTGTGCCCCCTACCTGGCAATGCAGAATCATGTATACAGTATATATGTGATTCTGCGCAGACAGCCTGCTAAAATATAAAAGATGGGGGTGTGCTGAGTAAATAAACACCAAACTTGTCAAACCTCAAGATTACCCAAAATGCATGTGCACTGGGATGCGTCCACGGGACGGCGCATGTGCCGTACGTTATTCGTATCTTTATGACGCTCAGTCCATCATTTGCATGGGGTCACGCCTCATTAGCATGGCTCACGCCCACTTCCACCTATGCTGGCTTACGCCGAGGAAACCCAGCGTAGATTTGGGAGCGAGTGCTTTGTGAATACTGTGCTTGCCTCTGTGCGCTGCGTCGGCGTAGCGTATATTCGATACGCTACGCCGGCATAAATATGCGCCGATGTATGTGAATCCGGGCCAATGTGTTTACAAAATAGGGGATAGTTTTATTGCATTTTTATTATTATTTTTTTTACTACTAATGGCGGCAACCAGCGATTTATTTTTTTCGTGACTGCGACATTATGGGGGACACTTCGGACAATTTTGACACATTTTTGGGACCATTGTCATTTTCACAGCAAAAAATGCTATAAAAATGCACTGATTACTGTGAAAATGACAATTGCAGTTTGGGAGTTAACCACTAGGGGGCGCTGAAGGGGTTAAGTGTGACCTCATCTGTGTTTCTAACTGTAGGGGGGCGGGGCTGGACGTGTGACATCATTGATCGTGTTTCCCTATATCAGGGAACACACGATCGATGACAGCACCACAGTGAAGAACGGGACCAATCGCGGGACTCCAGCGGCAATTGGGTCCGTGGGTCCCGCGGCCGCGGTCACAGAGCTTCGGACCGGGTCGTGGGCGTGCGCCCGCGACCCACGGCTCGGCACTTAAAGAGACACGTACAGGTACATGCTTGTGCCCAGCCGTGCCATTCTGCTGACGTATATCTGCAGGAGGCGGTCCTTAAGTGGTTAAGGTGCAAAAACATGTGGGTTTACAACCCCTTTAAGCTCCCTATGTGTTAGCATGGGTAGGGGACATGTTCTTTTTATGGAGACATCATGGATCTATTAGAAGCCCGATGTCTCTTCTGCTCTCTACTGCAGCTGTTCAGGTACAGACCATGCTTGATTAGTTGCTACTCCAGCCACAGTAGCCAGGGGAATAAATGAACTGAAACCGGAAGTGAAAAAAGGTTGTCGCTTCCGTGTTCATTAATTTCAGAGAATATCGGCCAATGGGTGTTTCTCAATCCCTTCCTGCTCATCATCTTCAAGTGAGTTACTGCGGGTAGTTCAGGGGCGTTCCCTTTTCTCACTACTATAACAGTGATTACTTTAACCACTTAACGACCGCCGCATGTACATATACGTCCACAGAATGGCACGTACAGGCAGATGGGCGTACCCGTATGTCCCTGCCTTTCCGCGGGTCGGGTGTCCGATCGGGACCTCCCCCCGGTACATGCGGCAGTCGGAAATCGTCGGGGAGCGATCCGGGATTAGGGGGGCGGCTATTCATTTCTAGCCGCCCCCCTCACGATCGCTCCCCGGAGCTGAAGAACGGGGAGAGCCGTATGTAAACACCCGTGCTTCACTGTGGCGGCTGCATCGACCGTGTGATTCTTTTTATAGGGAGACGCAATCGATGACTTCAGACCTACAGCCACACCCCCCTACAGTTGTAAACACACACTAGGTGAAACATAACTCCTACAGCGCCCCCCTGTGGTTAACTCCCAAACTGCAACTGTCATTTTCACAATAAACAATGCAATTTAAATTCATTTTTTGCTGTGAAAATGACAATGGTCCCAAAAATGTGTCAAAATTGTCCGAAGAGTCCGCCATAATGTCGCAGTCACGAAAAAAATCACTGATCGCCGCCATTAGTAGTAAAAAAAAAAATTATAAAAATGCAATTAAACTATCCCCTATTTTGTAAACGCTATAAATTTTGCGCAAACCAACTGATAAACGCTTATTGCGATTTTTTTTACCAAAAATATGTAGAAGAATACGTATCGGCCTAAACTGAGGAAAAATTTTTTTTTTATATATTTTTAGGGAATATTTATTATGGAAAAAAGTAAAAAATATTGCATTTTTTTCAAAACTGTCGCTCTATTTTTGTTTATAGCGCAAAAAATAAAGACCGCAGAGGTGATCAAGTACCACCAAAAGAAAGCTCTATTAGTGGGAAAAAAAGGACGTCAATTTTGTTTGGGAGCCACGTCGCACGACCGCGCAATTGTCTGTTAAAGCGACGCAGTGCCGAATTGCAAAACCTGGCCTGGGCATTTAGCTGCATTTTGGTCCGGGGCTTATAAGTGGTTAACTGAAAATCTGATTTCTGGCTGGAAAGAAAAACAGAACCAAGCTCTTGGCTGCAGTATTTGATTTGCACCAAAATGTAAATATACATTTTTCATTCATTTATTTTATTTTAGTATGTATTTATTTTATTTGTTTTAGTTCCGACCACAATAAATTAATAAATACAAGATTTTAAACAACTTGCAGTTGATATCCTATCCTGCTGATAGTTATGTGGTTGTTTTTTTTTTTTTTTTTTTAAGAATGAGACTAGTACCCTGATTTTTACTGCTTAATACTAAACCATTCTGAAAGAAAACTCCGACCCTGTCCCTTACACATTCCAATAATGGGATAACTCACTGGCCAGACAAACTTCAAGACCATCAGAAAATGTCAAAGCTTTGCCTTTCAGAATGGTCTGATCCAAGAGCGTTTTTAGTTCTAATCGTCCTGTACAGCCAAGTGCAGGGAGTAATTAAGACTTGTCCTCCCTTTGCAGGTGTTTTACATTTGGGATCGGTGAAGGAGCCTCCACATCCCTCATTAAAGGCATGGCCCGGGCAGGAAGTGGAACCTTTGAGTTTTTCATTGGCAAAGACCGCATGCAACCCAAGGTAAGAGTATACAAGAGCCTACACCCCAGAGGCGTTGCTAGGGGGGTGCAGGGCGTGCGGTCCACACCGGGTGACACCTGCTAGAGGGGTGACACCATCCCGTTTTTTTTTTTTTAGCTGACATGCCCAGCCTGCCCTGTGCAATCCCAGCCTGCCCTGTACCACCCCAACCTGCAGTGTACCACCCCAAACAGCCCTATACCACCCCAGCCTGTCCTGTACCCCCCAAACAGCCCTGTACCACCCCAGCCTGCTCTGTACCACCCCAGCCTGCCCTGTGCCACCACAGCCTGCCCTGTACCACTCCAGCCTGCCCTGTACCACCCCAAACTTTCCCATGCCACCCCAACTTGCCCTGTGACACCCTAACTTGCCCTGTACCACCCCAATTTGCCCTATGCCACCATAACTTGCCCTATACCACCCCAACCTGCCCAATGCCACCCTAACTTGCCCTGTACCACCCCAACATTTCCCATGCCATCCCAACTTGCCCTATGCCACCCTAACTTGCACTATACCACCCCAACCTGCCCTGTACCACCCTAACTTGCCCTATACCACCCCAACCTGCCCTATGCAACCCTAACTTGCCCTATACCACCCCAAACTATCCTATATCACCCCAACATGCCCTATACCACCTTAACCTGTCCTATACTCCCCCACTACACCAACCTGCCATTATACCACTCTATACTACCCTAACCTGCCACTATACTGCCCTATACTATCATTTACAGGGGCTGGTTTGGGGTGCGCCGCCTGCTTGGTGCTGGGCAGCCTAGACAGAGGGGGGGGGGTGACACCATGTTTTACCGCACCGGGTGACACCAACCCTAGTGACGCCACTGCTACACCCCTAGAAGGACGGACCTTGAGTTACATAGTTATAGAATGGTAAGAAAGCTGGGATCCATCTGTGGGTGTGCATATGTTATCTAAAGTTGCTATATGTGCAAAAACCCTCATACATGTTACCTACCCACCCCTTCCTATTTTATTATGTTTACTTCCTCTCGCTCCAACAATGTTTCATACTCACAACAACATGCACACATCCCAGGTGTGGAAAATTGGCTGGTGGACTTCCTCAGGCATAAACGCCGAGACGAGAAGAAGAAAGAAAGGGCGCGCCAGCCTATTGCATTATCCTTAAACCAGATTTTATTTAAAAAGATCAAAGGAAACTACTCACAAACAAAGTTGAAAGGAGCACAATGTACACAGTTTCCACAGGTAGCAGCAGTAAGTAGAAACCAAAACACTCCAGATGGTCATAGAGGGAATGACGACGGCCACTGCCGCCTGACGCGTTTCGAAGACCAACCTTCTTCCTCAGAGCCCAGCAGTCGCCTAGACTCCAGAGCATGGCCCCTTCACCTCAGAGGTATTTCAATACCTCTTTTGCAGGTGGGAGGACTATAAGTGAACCTTCTGGCTTTGAGATTTAACAACAAACTGAGCAGCTTTGTCTCCAGGAGCAGGAATCCTCTATCTCGAAAGAGGACATTACAGTCGTGGTGGGAACAATCATCAATTCCAGACTCGACTAGGCAAATGCCCTCTATCTAGGACTCCAAATACCAAATCACTCGTCTGCAAGTCGTTCAAAATACGGCCGCTCAACTAGTGACCGAAAAAAAAACCATGGGAATCAATTTCACCTTCACTGAGATCCCTTCATTGGTTGCCAGTAAAAGACAGAATCACTTTCAAGGCACTCTGTCTAATACATAAGTGTATTCAAGGCAATGTCCCCCAATATATATGCGAAAAAATAAAAGCCCATAACCCCAATCGCATTCTGCAATCCACCAATCAAAACCTACTCCAGATACCCAAAGCCAGATACAAGTCCAAAGGAGATCGAAGATTTGCAGTCCAGGGACCTCACCTGTGGAATGCACTACCAACCACTATCCGACTGGAGTCGGACCACTTGGCCTTCAGGAGAAAGATTAAAACCCATCTCTTCTGAGGTCAAGGGGTTCCTTACCCATGAAATGGATACAGCGCCCAGAGGCGATTCAGTTTGCATGTGTTGCGCTTTACAAGTTTCTCACTCACTCATCATAGTGGATGATCTGGTGATTCTCACGGCACTGAACTTACCTAGATGAACATGGTACTTAAACCTCACCAAACTTCTGGTCGATTTTCTGTGGGCCTTTCCATATAGCCTCTATTTGATGTGCTGCACATGTGATCAGCTTGGGGTCACCTTCTCCCTGCGGGGGGTACCTTTCACAAGGAGCAAGCTCATCAATGCCAGGGAACCAGGTAGAGACTGAGGTCTTGTGAAAAATCTAAAATTAAAGTGATTGTAAAGTCTTGGGTTTTTTTTTTTTTTATATAATAACAAACATAAAATACTTACCTGCTCTGTGCAGTTGGTTTTGCCCAGAGCAGCCTGGATCCTCCTCTTCTCGGTTCCCTCTTTGCTGCTCCTGACTCCTCCCTTCTGTTGAGTGCCCCCACAGCAAAGCAGCTTGCTATGGGGGCACCCGAGTGGAGCTGCAGCTCCGTGCATCCATTCAGACACAGAGCTGTCATTCTGCCCCGCCCCCTCTCTCTCCTCATTGGCTAACTGACTTTGACAGCTGCGGGAGCCAATGGCACCAATCAGGAGATTGCATTAAGATAAAAAACCTTCTGCCTTTACAACTCCTTTAAGTCAGTTTCCCTACTTAGAGATAAGCTTTCACTGTGTCCAGTAATAAAAGATACAGAGTCCTCTGTGAAGTGTCTTGTCCCATGTCACTGGGGGGTTTATTTACTAAAGGTAAATCCACTGTGCACTACAAGTGCACAGCAAGGGCACTTGGAAGTGCAGTCGCTATAGATCTATAGGGGACATGCAAGGAAAATAAAAACATTTTTCTCTTCCGTTCATGGACGAACACAGCAGCATTGACCTTAGGGTTATATATCCTTCCTTTCAGGAGAGACTAGGCAGAAAAAACAGCACTTCAAGTGTTAAAACACTTCTCTCAGTACAGCACCTCCCAGGGGGCGGGTCCCAGGGTACATCCCACTCTCTGCCTCATGCAGCTACAGTTTTTTTCTGCCTAGCGTTAGGAGAAGACATGTCCCTTCTGGAGCCCATGTGCTCTGGAGTTTTTTTCCCCTTTTTTTGATTTTTTCCTGCATTTTTGGATCCTGGGATCTACAATCAACTGCCGACTGGGTGACAGGCTGGATCTGCGATCCTTGTAGTCCCCCCATATTCGGCCATCGAGCGTGTGCCAGCCTTTAGCTATGCGCTGGGCCATCTACGACATGCCCCGTTGCTCCAGGGGTGGGCGGTGAGCTATATGCTACAAGGCACACATTTGACCGGTCTCTATGGCTGTGTCACAGTGTGCCGGGCCGACAGCCATGCCGTATCTGCCTGCGGACGTTGGGTCTGTCTGGAATGCCTCCAGCCGGTGGTCGCAGGATGGGTAAGTAGTATCCCCTTGCCTTGGCAGGGTGGTTTGGCTGGTGCATTCCTGGGGAGGTTGATTGAGGGTCCACCCTGCTTTCCTCTCTCCCTTCCTCCCCTCCTTTCTCCACGTTCTAGGTGGCTGGGTCGGCCGTGAGGTGGGGGGTCTGCCTGGGGAAGGCTCCATCCTGAGGCTGGGGGCTGTGTCTGCTATGCGGGGGTGCTGTTGCTGCCGTGTGTGCGGGGGGGGCCTGCCTGGGCGTACCGGGTGTTTTCTGCTGTGTGAGGTGTTTTTTTGGATTACCTTCACAGCCGCCATGTTGGCGGCGCCAGGCGCCTTTATTGGAGATCGGCGGCCATTTTCTTGTAGCCCACATGCTCTGTTTGCATGTTGGCGGCCATTTTGGAAAGTGTATTTGCCTCTAGTGGCAAAATAAACGGCGCAAGCGGCTCCAGCACACATCCTGAGGGACGGTACAGCACGGAGCAGCGCTCTGGGAGGCAGACAGCAGCGGTACAGGCCTGGTCGGGGTGGTGAGAGTCCCCTGTTTCTCTGCTGCGGCCGGGAGGCTGGCCTGTGGATCTTGCCTTGCATTCCGGGGGTGACAAACGGGTGGACTAACATGGTGTCAGAACTGGACGCATCTCCCCCTGACAATTCCGGAATTAACCCTTAGTGCCCCTGTACCTGCGGCCTCGGTGGATGCTATGACGGCAGTCCTAGAGGCGTTTGTTGCCAGGGTAGAAGTGGCGTGTGGCCAGAGGGGGGTAAAAAGCGCCCCCCCTCCCCCGCCTTCTTCTGTGGATGCCTCTGACACGGAATCGGGCCCATCTTCTGCTCCCGTCCCTGGTTCCGAGGTGTCAGAGGATGCAGGACAAGTCCACACAGGCAGTGAGGATGACACTGCATCAGGGTCGGAGCATGATAGGGCGCTAGTTGGAACTCTTATCACTGCGGTGCGGGATACTCAAAAAAATGAGGATTCAGCGGAGACATCGGAGATGTCGGTCCCTTTTGGGTTCCGTAAGCCGGCCCGCACTGCAAAAGTGTTTCCTTGTGTTCCTTATCTAGAAACATTTTTGTACAAGGAATGGGATCGGCCGCAAAGGGTTTTTTCTGTTCCAAGATGTTTTGTGGTCCGTTACCCTTTTGAGGAGGATTTCCTGAGGAAATGGACCTCTCCTCCGTCAGTGGACCCCCCTGTGTCCAGACTGAACAAGGTGACCACGTTGCCTGTGGAAGTGGCTCCCGCTTTCAAGGACCCCGCAGATAGGAGAGCTGAGACTGTGGCCTGTTCCATGTTCACGGTGGTGGGTTCGGCGGTGAGGCCGGTCTTGGCCAGGGCTATAGTGTCTCAGACACTTACTGAACAGTCAAAGTTGTTGCTTTACGAGTTGGGGGAGCATCAAGCCCCTCCGGACTGTGTGGCGCTTGCCGACCAGTTGGTGCAGGGCCTAAAATGTGTTTGTGAGTCAGCCCTGGATAAGACTCCCTTGCTGTCCAGAGCCTCGACCTTCAAAAGCCTCCGTTTGAGGGCATTAGGGAGATCCCTCTATTGACTCTGTCCCAGAAGGTGTTTTTTCTGGTGGCAGTTACATCGGTCAGACGGCCTTGTCTTGCAAGGCTCCTTACTTGGTCATCCATAAGGATAAGGTGGTGCTGCGTCTGCAGCCGTCGTTCCTTCCTAAGGTTGTTTCGGCCTTTCACCTTAATGAGGACATTGTTCTTCCATCCTTGTGTCCTCGGCCGGCGAATCCAAAAGAGGCTGCGTTACATTCCTTGGACGTGGTTTGAGCCCTATGGGTGTACCTGTCTGCTACGGCTCCGTTCCGGAGGTCAGATTCACTGTTCGTGTCAGTGACTGGTCCTAAGAAGGGTCTGGCGGTCTCGTCGGCCACCATTTGTAGGTGGATCAGGCAGGTCGTGCTTCAGGCCTATACTCTAAAGGGGCGGGCGCCCCCCCTTCCCGGTTACGGCGCATTCGACCATCGCAATTGGTGCCTCCTGGGCTTTCCGCCATCAGGCGTCTGTTTTACAGGTGTGTAAGGCAGCGACTTGGTCGTCAGTCCACACCTTCTCAAAGTTTTACAAGGTGCATGTGAGTGGCCGCAAGTTTTGCAGGCAGCTGTTTAAGGTTGAAGTTCCTCCGTTGAGGAGCTCTGGTTTGTTTGGGGTGAAGTTGGTTTGCTGTGTTTTCGCACCCCTCGATTTTTTGACACTGCTTAGGGACGTTCCTAAGGTCAATGCTGCTGTGTCCGTCCATGAACGGAAGAGAAAATAGGATTTTTGTACTCACCGTAAAATCCATTTCTCTGAGTTCATGGACGGACACAGCACCCACCCCTCCTTTGTTTGTACTGCTTGTTGACGAACTGAGGCTGCAGATGCAGAGAGAGGAGGATGTTCCCGGGGAAACTGCCCCTTGGGAGGTACTGTGTGGAGTGTTTAACACCTAACATGCTGTTTTTCTGCCTAGTCAATCTCCTTGAAGGAGGATAATACCCTAAGGTCAAGATGCTGCTGTGTCCGTCCATGAACTCAGAGAAATGGATTTTACGGTGAGTACAAAAATCCTCTTTTTATTTTTTTTAATATGTTCAGGTGTTTTTAACTAGCCTTGCAGGATAAATGTAATTCTTGTATGTGTGCGCTATAATCTGTTTTGTACTGTTTGTTGGTCTTATAGCAGCACCATCTTGAATGTAAACACATTTTAGGGTGTGCCCCCCAAGTATGATTTTATATGTATTGGTTAAAAACATTACTGTGGGGGAAACCTCTGGATTGAAAGTTGATATAATTTTTGTTCTTTTTGTCTTTTAATTGGTTATTCATGTTTATCTTCTTGTTGTTTTTGTCTCAGGTTCTGATTTGGTAAGCCTACTGTTTTTCTTTTTTATTAATACCCCTCCCAAGGTTCTTCGGGCACTTAAGTATTCCTTACAGCCCCCTGTGGAGGACGTCTCTCTCATATGGACCCTTCCTTCTGGTGTGGAAGGCATCATCCTGTCCCAAGTCCCCACTTGCTTCTTCCAGGGACAAAGGTCTATTGTCTACACTCAGCTAAAGGGAAAGGTCAGTGGCCCAGGGAACATTGTGTTTTGTATGGTAGTTCACAGGTCTCAGGTAGATGGACACAGGCCGAGTGATACTGCATAGTTATACTATACCTGGAATATTTTTAGATCAAGCTAGGCTCTGCTGGTGGTACAAAAATTAAGTATACGGCCCAGATCCACAAAGAACTTACGCCGGCGTATCTATTGATACGCCGCGTAAGTTTTACGATGCCCCGACGTATCTTTGTTTTGTATCCACAAAACAAGATACGACTGAATGTGGGCTAAATCCGACTGACGTACGTCTTAGTACGCCGTCGGATCTTGGGTGCATATTTACGCTGGACGCTAGGTGGCGCTTCCGTTGATTTCCGCGTAGAGTATGCAAATTAGCTAGATACAGCGATCCTCAAACGTACGTCCGCCCGGCGCATTTTTTTACGTAGTTTACATAAGGCTTTTTTCGGCGTAACGTTACCCCTCATAAAGCAGGGGTAAGTCATGTTAGGTATTGTCGTCGGAAACGTACGAACAGCGTCGTGTTTTACGTTGTTTGCGTAAGTCGTCTGTGAATGGGGCTGTACGTAATTTACGTTCACGTCGAAAGCATTGACTATTTGCGACGTGATTTCGAGCATGCGCACTGGGATATTCCCACGGACGGCACATGCGCCATTCCAATAAAAGGTATTTTATGTGGGGTCAAGATGAATTAACATAAAACACGCCCACATCTTAGTCATTTGAATTGCGCGCCCTTACGTCGACACATTTACACTATGCCGCCGTAACTTACGGCGCTAATTCTTTGTGGATAAGGAACCTCCGCTCTAAGTTACGGCGGCGTAGTGTATCTGAGATACGCTACGCCAGTCTTATATATGCGCCGAGGTACGTGGATCTGGCCCTACAACTTCACCCAATCTGAGGGAAAGTGGACAACCTATATGTGGAGTAGGTGGGCTTTCTGTGACGATGGGTTGGGTTTGAGGTGCAACTAGGTGAAATTTAATTTAATAAACCTGCAAGCTAAAGCGATATTTTCCCAAGCCACAAAACACACACAGCAAGTGCCACAAGGGAATCAAGTAATGAAATATATTTAACCACTTCCATACAGGGCACTTACGCACCTTCCCGCCCAAGCCAATTTTCAGCTTTTAGCACTGTCGCACTTTGAATGGCAATTGCGCGGTCATGCTACACTGTACCCAAACAAAATTGGCGTCCTTTTTTCCCCACAAATAGAGCTTTCTTTTGGTGGTATTTGATCACCTCTGCGATTTTTTTTTTTTTTTTTTTTTTTTTTTTTTTTTTTTTTGCGCAACAACTAAAATAAAACTGAATTTTTTTTTAAAAAAATACGTTTTTATTTTTTTCTGTAATTTTTTTTGTAAATAAGTACGTTTTCTCTTTCAATTACGGGCACTTATATGGCGGCACTGATGGGCACAGATGAGATGGCACTGATTAGCGGCGCTTGTATGTGACACTGATGGGCACTCATAGGCGGCACTGATGGGCACTCATGTGCGGCACTGATGGGCACTCATGGGCGGCACTGATGGGCACTCATGGGCGGCACCGATGGGCACTCATGGGCAGCACTGGGCACTCATAGGCTGCACAGATGGGCACTCATGGGTGGCACTTATGGGCACTGTGGGGTGGCACAGATGGGCACTGTGGGGTGGCACAGGTGGGCACTGTGGGGTGGCACAGATGGGCACTGTGGGGTGTCACTGATGGACACTGTGGGGCGGCACTGATTTACTTATGTTGCCAGTCAGTGCCCATTTGTGGGCATTGATTGGCATCTTTTTTTTCCAGACTTTTTTTGTTTTTCTCAGACTTTTTTTTTATTTTTTATTTTTTTTAGACTTTTTTTGGTCCCCCCCTTTTTTTCTTCCCTGGTGGTCCAGGGCCAGGGGGCACTCCCTGGTGGTCCATGTGGCGATCCGAGGGGGGGCTGTGCTGATAAACAATCCCCTGTCAGGAGAGCCGCCGATCGGCTCTCCTTTACTCGCGTCTGTCAGACGCGAGTGAGGAAGAGCCATCAACGGCTCTTCCTGTTTACATCGTGATCAGCCGTGGTTGGACAGTGGGTGAGTGAGTGGGCGTAACGTATCCTATTTACGCTACGCCTCCGCAACTTTGACAGGCAAGTGCCGTATTCTCGAAGCAAAGTTGCGGCGGCGTAGCGTAAATAGGCCGGCGTAAGATCGCCTAACTCAAATATGGAACATGTGGCCGTGTTTTATGTTAATGTATTGTGACCCCACGTAAATGACGCTTTTTACGAACGGCGCATGCGCCGTCCGTGAAAGTATCCCAGTGCGCATGCTCCAAATTAACCCGCAAAAAGCCAATGCTTTCGACGTAAATGACGCACAGCCCTATTTGCGAACGACTTACGCAAACAAAGTAATCGGCAGAAAATTTTACGCTGGCCCGACGTCCATACTTAACATTGGCTTCGCCTCATATAGCAGGGGTAACTTTACGCCGGAAAAAGCCTAACATAAACGGCGTATCTGTAATGCGACGGCCGGGCGTACGTTCGTGAATTGGCGTATCTAGCTGATTTACATATTCTAGGCGTAAATCAGCGTACGCGCCCCTAGCGGCCAGCGTAAATATGCTGTTAAGATACGACGGCGTAGGCGACTTACGCTGGTCGTATCTTAGAAAAATTCTGGCGTATCTGATTGTATGAATCAGGCGCCAAGATACGATGCCTCACACTCAGAGATACGCCGTCGTATCTCCTACGTGAATCTGGGCCATAGTTTTTTTTTTTCCAAATTTCTGCTCTTTTTCCGCTTATATCGCAAAAAAAAAAAACGGAGTCATGAATAAATACCAGCAAAAGAAAGCGCTATTTGTGCAAACAAAATGATAAAAATTTCATTTGGGTACAGCGTAGCATGACCGCACAATTGTCATTGAAAGTGCGAGAGCGCTGAAAACTGAAAATTGGTCTGGGAAGGAAGGGGGCAAAAGATCCCAGTATTGATGTGGTTAATCTTGTCCAGTCATGTGATCCCACAGCTTCGACTCTCCTGTGTCAGTTAGCAACAGCTGCAGGGGAGATGAAGCTTCATGAACAATTGCTGGGCTATGGGAGCCTATGGGTGACACCATGGGGGAGACTTAGTAAAACTGGTGCACACCGAGTCCAGTGCAACTGTGTGCATAGTAACCAGGTTTTATTGTCAAATCTTAAATGAGCAAGCTGAAGTTAGAAGCTGATTGGTTATCATGCAAAGCTGCACCAGATTCTGAGTGCTCCAATTTTTGTAAATCTGCCCCCATGGCTCCTGGAATTCAGATGTGAAGCGCTCTCTTACGCAGGGATGCTGGAGCTCCTGAGTTATATGACTGGACCAGACCAAATAAAAAAAGGGTAAGTATCCGGGGCCCTGGGGACCTCTGGGCCCTTTAATAAAAAACAAATAAATATATATATATATATATATATATATATATACACAAATTATTATTCTTTTTTATAAAAAGAAATTACAAAAAAGGGGGGTTGCCATCCGGGACCTCTGAGCCCTTTAATAATAATAATAATAATAAAAAAAAAACCTCTGGGCCCTTTAATAAAAATAAATAAAAAATATTTATAAAAAAATAAACATTTATAAAAAAAAGAGGGGTTGCCATCCAGGGCCCTGGGGACCTCTGGGCCCTTTAATAATAAAAAAAATATATATTAAAAAAGGGGGTTTGCCACATGGGGCCCTGGGGACCTCTGAGCCCTTTAATAAATATATATATATAAAAAAATTATAAAAAAAGGGGGGTTGCCATCCAGGGCCCTTCTACCTTTAATAATAATAATAATAATAATAATAATAAATATATATACATATACATATATGTATAAAATGAATAAAAAAATATATAAAAACAATTTTTTTTTTAATAAAAAAAAAGGGGGGTTGTCATCCAGGGCCCTGGGGATCTCCGGGCCCCCCGTACCCCTAAAAAAAAAATTGTCCCTTTAATTAAAAATATATATATATTTTTTTTTTATAAAATATAAATAAAAAAAAGGGGAGTTGCCATATTGGGCCCTTTGGGCCTCCAGGCCCTTGGGGACCTCCGGGCCCCTTACAGGTGTACTGCCTGTACCCCCCTGATGGCGGCCCTGAGTATACAGATCTTTTTTAAGCATCGTATGCAGGACAGGTAGAAGGAGTTTGTCCCTAATAGAAGATTTGTACTGTATCTATCTAGCAAAGATAGTGAAAGTTTGTTGCAGTTATTTGTTACTAACTATTAAAGTATTAAGAGATTTTGTTGATTTACATTTTCGTCATTTATTTTTTTCCTAGGTGGAGAATGAAGCTGAAGTTGAGGTCTGTCTGCAGTACAAGTTTAATGAAGAAATTATAAAGAACAGCCTACATTTTCTGCTGGACATGCAGAATACAGAAAGGTCATTTATTTAATATCAATCATCATACTTCAATGAGAAACACTTCTGGGATTATCTTTTTAGGGTCACCACCAGCAGACTGGCAGAGCTTTGGGCCCGGATTCACAAAGGAGTTACGACGGCGTATCTCCCGAGTGCGGGCCGTCACAACTCGGCGCCTGATTCATAGAATCAGATACGCCTCACAGTTGCCTAGATACGAGCAGCGTAAGTCTCCTATGCCGTCGTATATTGGGGTGCATATTTACGCTGGCCACTAGGTGGCGCTTCCATATATTTCCGCGTCTAATATGCTAATTAGCTAGATACGCCGATTCACGTACGTACGTACGTACGTACGTACGTACGTACGTACGTACGTGCGCCCGGCGTATCAAGATACATTGTTTACGGGCGCAAGTTCTTTGTGAATACGGGACCTGCCTCACTAAGTTACGGCAGCGTAGTGTATCTGAGATACGCTACGCCCGCCTAAAAAAAGGAACTTCTACGTAAATGTGGGCCTTGGTCTCCCATCACCCTATCTATCTTCTTTACAGTAATATCCATCCACAAACTGCAGAGCTCTGATCTCCTCTGCAGAGCTCTGGTCTCCTCTGCAGAGCTCTGATCACTGCCTATCTCCTCTCACCCACCATTCACAGACTGGCAGAGCTTAGATCTCTCATGCACTGTGTATCTTTTCTCATGTCTTGCAGACTGGCAAAACTATAAGCTTATGTTCAAATCCAATTTCTCACCCTTTGCCATCCATCCATTACTTGGCAAAGCTCTGGTTTCCTCATGCTCTGTCTACCTTCTCCCACCCACCATTCATAGACCAGTAGAGCTCTTTTCTCCTCATGCACTTTTTATCTTCTCTCATCCACCATCCACAGACTGGCATAGTACTGGTCTCCTTAGGCACTGTCTCTCTTCTCTCACCCACCATCCATAGACTGGCATAGTACTGGTCTCCTTAGGCACTGTCTCTCTTCTCTCACCCACCATCCATAGACTGGCATAGTACTGGTCTCCTTATGCACTCTCTATCTTCTCTCATTCACCATCCACAGACTGGCATAGTACTGGTCTCCTTAGGCACTGTCTCTCTTCTCTCACCCACCATCCATAGACTGGCATAGTACTGGTCTCCTTAGGCACTGTCTCTCTTCTCTCACCCACCATCCACAGACTGGCATAGTACTGGTCTCCTTATTCACTGTCTCTCTTCTCTCACCCACCATCCATAGACTATCATAGTACTGGTCTCCTTATGCACTCTCTATCTTCTCTCATTCACCATCCACAGACTGGCATAGTACTGGTCTCCTTAGGCACTGTCTCTCTTCTCTCACCCACCATCCATAGACTGGCATAGTACTGGTCTCCTTAGGCACTGTCTCTCTTCTCTCACCCACCATCCATAGACTGGCATAGTACTGGTCACCTTATGCACTCTCTATCTTCTCTCATTCACCATCCACAGACTGGCATAGTACTGGTCTCCTTAGGCACTGTCTCTCTTCTCTCACCCACCATCCATAGACTGGCATAGTACTGGTCTCCTTAGGCACTGTCTCTCTTCTCTCACCCACCATCCATAGACTGGCATAGTACTGGTCTCCTTATTCACTGTCTCTCTTCTCTCACCCACCATCCATAGACTGGCATAGTACTGGTCTCCTTATGCACACTCTCTATCTTCTCTCATTCACCATCCACAGACTGGCATAGTACTGGTCTCCTTAGGCACTGTCTCTCTTCTCTCACCCACCATCCATAGACTGGCATAGTACTGGTCTCCTTATTCACTGTCTCTCTTCTCTCACCCACCATCCATAGACTGGCATAGTACTGGTCTCCTTATGCACTCTCTATCTTCTCTCATTCACCATCCACAGACTGGCATAGTACTGGTCTCCTTAGGCACTGTCTCTCTTCTCTCACCCACCATCCATAGACTGGCATAGTACTGGTCTCCTTATTCACTGTCTCTCTTCTCTCACCCACCATCCATAGACTGGCATAGTACTGGTCACCTTATGCACTCTCTATCTTCTCTCATTCACCATCCACAGACTGGCATAGTACTGGTCTCCTTAGGCACTGTCTCTCTTCTCTCACCCACCATCCATAGACTGGCATAGTACTGGTCTCCTTAGGCACTGTCTCTCTTCTCTCACCCACCATCCATAGACTGGCATAGTACTGGTCTCCTTATTCACTGTCTCTCTTCTCTCACCCACCATCCATAGACTGGCATAGTACTGGTCTCCTTATGCACTCTCTATCTTCTCTCATTCACCATCCACAGACTGGCATAGTACTGGTCTCCTTAGGCACTGTCTCTCTTCTCTCACCCACCATCCATAGACTGGCATAGTACTGGTCTCCTTAGTCACTGTCTCTCTTCTCTCACCCACCATCCATAGACTGGCATAGTACTGGTCTCCTTATGCACTCTCTATCTTCTCTCATTCACCATCCACAGACTGGCATAGTACTGGTCTCCTTAGGCACTGTCTCTCTTCTCTCACCCACCATCCATAGACTGGCATAGTACTGGTCTCCTTAGGCACTGTCTCTCTTCTCTCACCCACCATCCACAGACTGGCATAGTACTGGTCTCCTTATTCACTGTCTCTCTTCTCTCACCCACCATCCATAGACTGGCATAGTACTGGTCTCCTTATGCACTCTCTATCTTCTCTCATTCACCATCCACAGACTGGCATAGTACTGGTCTCCTTAGGCACTGTCTCTCTTCTCTCACCCACCATCCATAGACTGGCATAGTACTGGTCTCCTTATTCACTGTCTCTCTTCTCTCACCCACCATCCATAGACTGGCATAGTACTGGTCACCTTATGCACTCTCTATCTTCTCTCATTCACCATCCACAGACTGGCATAGTACTGGTCTCCTTAGGCACTGTCTCTCTTCTCTCACCCACCATCCATAGACTGGCATAGTACTGGTCTCCTTAGGCACTGTCTCTCTTCTCTCACCCACCATCCATAGACTGGCATAGTACTGGTCTCCTTATTCACTGTCTCTCTTCTCTCACCCACCATCCATAGACTGGCATAGTACTGGTCTCCTTAGGCACTGTCTCTCTTCTCTCACCCACCATCCATAGACTGGCATAGTACTGGTCTCCTTATTCACTGTCTCTCTTCTCTCACCCACCATCCATAGACTGGCATAGTACTGGTCTCCTTATGCACTGTCTCTCTTCTCTCACCCACCATCCATAGACTGGCATAGTACTGGTCTCCTTATTCACTGTCTCTCTTCTCTCACCCACCATCCATAGACTGGCATAGTACTGGTCTCCTTATTCACTGTCTCTCTTCTCTCACCCACCATACATAGACTGGCATAGTACTAGTCTCTTTTTGCGCTATCTATCTTCTCTCACCCACCATTCATAGACTGGCATAGTACAGGTCTCCTCATTCACTGTACATCTTCTCTCATCCACAGACTGGCATAGTACAGGTCTCCTCATTCACTGTACATCTTCTCTCATCCATAGACTGTCATAGTACAGGTCTCCTCATTCACTGTACATCTTCTCTCATCCACAGACTGGCATAGTACTGGTCTCCTTATTCACTGTCTATCTTCTCTTACCACCATCCATAGACTGGCATAGACAGTGTGTAAGGAGACCAGTACTATGCCAGTTTATGGATGGTTGGTGAGAGAAGATAGCCAGCATAAGGAGACCAGTACTATCTTCTCTCATCAAGCCATAGACTGTCATAGTACTGGTCTCCTCATGCACTGTCTATCTTCTCTCATCCACCATCCATAGACTGGCACAGTACTGGTCTCCTTATGCAATGTCTATCTCTCATCTCTCCTGCTTTATTCTATTTGCTTTGATGGACATGCTACAATAAAGAAGTTGATTTTACTGGAGTGCAACCATTCACTATCTTTTATATGGTTTTTAAAATTACTACTGTAGCTGGATTAGCGCGTGGCCTTTGGGCAGATAATTGGAAGACCGACCTTTAAAGTGGTTCTGAAGCTCTCCCCCAGCCCTTCCCTTTTCCTTACCTGAGCCCGATCTGATCCAGCGATGTGCACGAGCGCAGTGGCTCCCACCGCTTTCTCTCTCCTCATTAGACAGATTGATAGCAGCAGGAGCGATCAGCTCCCGCTGCTGTCAATCAAATCCAGTGACATGGGGGGTGGGGCCGAGTCCCGCTGTCTGTGAATGAAGCGAGCCCGCACAGGTGCCACCATGGAAAGCGGCTTTCCTTGGAGGCTCCTGATGAAGAAAGGGGGGGGCCAGGAACGCCGGTGGGGGACCCCAAAAGAAGAGGGTCTGGGCTGCTTTGTGCAAAACCATTACACAGAGCAAGTAAGTATAGACATGTTTGTTATTTTTATAAAAAAAAAAAAAAGTTTTACTAACACTTTAACCACTTGAGACCCGCGCTAAAGACTTCCACAGCGCGGCTCTCAAGTGCCGGGTGGACGTCCTTGGACGTCCTGCTGTTTACATTCCCCGCGCGCGCCGCTGGGGGTGCACAGCGGGGAAACACTGTGCCCCGGCGCATCGCTAAGAAGCCAATGCGCGTGCCTGGCAGCCGCAATGTCCGCCAGGTACCCGCGATCGGTGGTGACAGCAGGGACGTGGAGCTCTGTGTGTAAACACAGAGCTCCACGTCCTGCCAGGGAGAGAGGAGACCGATGCTGTGTCCCTTGTACATAGGGACACAGCATCGGTCACCTCCCCCAGTCAGTCCCCCTCCACTCACAGTTAGAAACACTCCTAGTTTACACATTTAACCCCTTCCTCGCCCCCTAGAATTAACCACCTCACTGCCAGTCACATTTATACAGTAATCAATGCATTTTTTTTTTCACTGTTCGCAGTGTAAATGTGAATGGTCCCAAAATAGTGTCAAAAGTGTCCGATATGTCCGCCGCAATATCTCAGGCCTGACAAATAAAAAAAAAACGCAGATCGCCGCCATTACTAGTAAAAAAAAAAAAAAAAAAAATCATAAATCTATCCCCTATTTTGTAGGCGCTATAACTTTTGCGCAAACCAATCAATATACGCTTATTGTGATTTATTTATTTTTTACAAAAAATATGTAGAAGAATACGTATCGGCCTAAACTGAGGACATTTTTTTTTTTTTTTTTTTTTAAATTGGGATATTATTATAACAAAAAGTAAAAAATTGTGTTGTTTTTTTTCAAAATTTTCTGTCTTTTTTTTGTATATAAAAAATAAAAAATAATATAAAATAATAATAATGATAATATAAAATAAAAATTAAAACCGCAGAGGTGATCAAATACCACCAAAAGAAAGCTCTATTTGTGGGGAAAAAAATGATAAAAATATAATTTGGGTACAGCGTTGTATGACCGCGCAATTGTCATTCAAAATGCGTCAGCGCTGAAAGCTGAAAATTGGTCTGGACAGGAAGTGCCCAGTAATGAAGTGGTTAAGCAGTATTGCATATTATTTATCCTTTTTCAGGCCCACCATCCACAGACTGGCAGCCAAAGCTCTGATCTCTGAACTGGAACATGGACCAGAGTCACCATCCGAAGAGGTGAAGAAGAAGATCTTGGAGACCAGTCTGCAGTCTGGTGTTGTCTCCTCTCTCACAGCCTATGTAGCCGTCAACAAGGACACCAACACACGTGTGGAGGGACCTCCTATGTGCAGGGATATGGTACTTGAAAGTATGTATTTTTTACATTTCAATGTCGCTATACAGAAGAAAACTGCATGCCCCATCATGGGGAAGGCACAAAACTGTTACTTCCACTTTAGTTCAGCTGTGACTATAGCAGATCTTTCCAATAACACTGCCCCCTAATGTCTCGTACACACGGACGGTTTCCCAGACGGGAAAACTGCGAGGAGAGCTTTTGGCCGGGAATCCTGGCTGTGTGTATGCTTCTTAAGCCCCATACACACTATCAGTTTTCCTGCAGGTTTTCTCTTCAGATTTACCAAAACCATCTAATATGAGGTCAAACCTCAAGAGTTTCAATTTGTAAGCAATCAAGCAGGCCCTTGCACTACATGGTTTTGGTAAACCTGAGGAGAAAACCTGCAGGAAAACTGATAGTGTGTATGGGGCTTTACAGTTTTTCAGATGAGAAAACTGCCCAAAAACTGCCAGACAAAAAAAGAGAACCAGTCCTCTTTTTTTTTCCCGCCGGAAAAACCGGCAGACTTTTGCCCAGCGTTTTTTGGCAGTTTTTCTATGGGAAAAACTGCGATGGCGCATACACACGACCGCAGTTTTCCTGTTGGGAAAACCAGCCGCGTGTAGGGGGGAAAGAGCAGGTTCTCAGCTTTCCCCTCGGGATTTCCCACGGGAACTTTTCCCGTCGGAAAACATGCACGTGTGTACGGGGCATAATAATTAGATCAATCAGAATGTAAAAAAAAATACATCAATACATTGGAGTAACGTACATTATGTGACAAACACAATAATAAATGGAAAAAGTGCAGAACTGAAAAAATGTGAAATCCGGCAGTCCTAATAGTCCATGAAATTGCACCTAAACAAATGTGCAATAATAACAGGGGGGTAGATTCAGGTACCGCTGCGCACTTCTTACGGAGGCGCAGCGTACCGTTTTTACCCTGTGCCTACGCAAATTATCTGCGCTACGCTTCATTCATGAAGCAGTAGCTACGTAATTTGCGCGGGCGCTCCTTAAAACTGCCCGGCGTAAGGGCGCATAATTTAAATGATCCCGTAGGGGGCGTGGATCATTTAAATTAGGCGCGTTCCCGCGCCGAACGTAATGCGCATGCTCCGTCAGGAAACTTTCCCGACGTGCATTGCGGCAAATGATGTCGCAAGGACGTCATTTGCTTCAAAGTGAACGTAAATGGCGTCCAGCGCCATTCACGATTCACTTACGCAAACTACGTAAAGTTCAAATTTCGCGACGCGGGAACGACGGGTATACGTAACATTGGCTGCCCCTGCTAATAGCAGGGGCAGCCTTACGCGAAAACCGCCGTACGCAAATGACGTAAATTGCGTACGCAGGGCTCGCGTAACGTTGTGAATCGGCGTTAGTATGCAATTTGCATACTATACGCTGAGCACAACGGGAACGCCACCTAGCGGCCATCGCAAGAATGCAGCCTAAGATATGCGGGCATAAGAGCCTTATGCCGCGCATATCTTAGGCTGCAGTCGGCGTAACGAGGTTCCTGAATCGGGAGCATTCGTTACGCCGGGGCAAGTAAGCAATTGCGCTGCGTAACTATGGTTACACAGGCGCAATTGCTCTCTGAATCCGGGCCAGTATATTCAAGTCTCCTTCCAAGTCCAAAATAATGGTGACAGTTCTTGTTAGACATGTGCAATGCGTTTCGTCCCAAATTAGTTTTTAAGGAATTTAGACAAATTCGTAAATTTGAAAATCTGAAATATTAACTAACAAATTATAGGTATTGGAATTTCCTTTTAAATTTGGCTGTTAGCGAATGTAAAGAATACAAATTTATCTGAAGTTACGAAATAACGAATTCCTTATCTAAACGAATGGAACGTAACAAATTAAAAATAATAAATAGCAATAATAATAATAAAAACTTTTTATTATTATTGTAGCGCCACCCCCGCAGGAGCCGCTGATTTGTTGTTGGGATCGGCGTATTAAGTTACCTTGGTGTTATCTAGGGGTGCAGTTGGAGAACAGAGTATTGAGCGAATGTCCAGACAAGGAATGGAGGTTTTCCAATGCTTTATTTCCAGGCCAACACGGCCAACATCAACATCAGTTAGGAAGAAAAGGTTGATGAAGAAAGAGAGATAACTTTGCAGTATCAGGCCTGGATAAGAACCGAGCAGTCCTGCTCTCAGCAGTACCAAATTACAGTTCGTCGCCACTCTAGCCAGAATGGGTGAAGTGCCCCCGGACAGACTTCTGCCACAAGCCTGGCAGCCGAAGTGTCACTTTAGATTGCTGGGAGGAACAGATCTCTCTCACAGACCTGGCTCTAGGCCTCTGCCACAGGCCTATTACTTTTAAATGAGCTGAATGGACGAATAGAGCGAATCCTCCCAGTAGGTTTTAGCACTGATCACCGGATGACAGCAAAGTGTACCTGTCAGCATTCCGGTCACCAGATCCCAGATTGGTTCGTTCAAGCCCTGTTGGACAACCTGCTTCCGGATTCTCCTCAAGCCGACCCCCCAATCGAACGGCATCCAGCCTGGGATCCTCTCAATAGAACTGGGGACCCAGTAAGTCACTGGGGCCCCTCTCGGCAACATAGAGCTCCACGTAGCACTTGACCCCGGCCTGGAAGGCCATCGCCGGGGTCCGTTGGATGCACGCACCCTAAAGGTGGATTCCGCACCTGGAACCCGTGGGACGAACCAATAAAGATGGCGTCTGCCACAGATATACTCTCCCTCAGCATGCTTCGCGAGGGAAAACTCCTCTAATTGGCTGCTGGGGAAAATTGCTCTGCCAGAACCCCTCTAGCGCCACCTGTCGCCCAGGGGTGGAAACACCCCTGGAGCACAGGCTGACCCTACAGAACATTTCTGGAATGACAGCAGCCCGAATTTTACAAATTGTGAATGGGAGCAAGAATAACTCTCCCATTCCCCACTAACTTTAGCGTAGTGCCCATACTGGAAGTAAGGGGGCGCTACATTATTATTTAATTACGTTCCATTTCTTTAGACGCAGCATTCGTTTTTTCGAATAATTCGTAACTTCGGATAAATTCGTGTTTTTTACATTCACTAACAGCTAAATTTGAAAGGAAATTCCAATACCTATAATTTTTATAGTTAGTTATTTATTATTTATAAATTTGGAATTTTCGTTCTTTCGGATTTTCATATTTACGAATCTTGGAATTTACGAAATTTCGAATTTACAAATGTACTAATTTCAAATCTCTCATGGGCTCTCCATCCCCGAACATTCCAAAACTACATCTCGGGCGTTCTCCTCATCGGACCACCAGGCACTTCCTGAAAACCAACCAACCACCCTCCACCCTCTTGGCCTGGACAGCACCTATCTACCTATTTCAGCCTGTCTACGCCAGTTCTTAGATGTACCGGCTCCATTCATTTTCTTATTTTCCAGCAAGGAACATTGGGCCAGATTCTCATAGAATCCGCATTGGCGTAGTGTAAGCCATTTACACTACGCCGCCACAACTTACTGGAGCAAGTGCCGTATTCGCAAAGCACTTGCTCCGTAATTTGCGGCGGCGTAGTGTAAATGGCCCGGCTTATGGCCGCGTAATTCAAAGGGGGCGGATTGTATTCAAATTAAGCGCGCCCCCGCGCATGCGCCTGCCATAAAAATAGCCCAGTGTGCATGCTCCAGCTCACGACGGAAAACATCAATGACGCCGACGTGAGCGTCATTGACGTAAAGTCGTATTCGCAAACGACTTAGTAAAACAACGGAAAAAGACGACGCTGACCCGACGCCATACTTAACATGGCATACGGCGGACTGGCGTAAGGTTACCCCTCATATAGCAGGGGTAACCTTACGCTTACAGAAACGACGTAAACGATGACGAGGCGGCGCAAAATCGTTCGGGAATTGGCGTATCAGGCTCATTTGCATAGTCAAATGAGAAATGAACGTAAACGCCACCTAGCGGCCAGCGGCGAATTACATCTAAGATCCAACGGTGTCTCTTCTGAGAATCTGGCCCATTGTCAGCAAGTATAGAAAATACTAGTTGATCTTGCCAGAAGTGTACCTGTCCCTTCCTGTGAGCCAAAATGGAAGCACAGATATCTTTTATCTTTATTGTGTGTAGCGCCTGTGTACTTATCAGTACAGGTGCTATGTAAAATCTAGTGGGATGAGAGACTTACTTGCTCTCATCTGTGTTTGATTTGGTTAAATTTGGCTGTCGCCAACCCCGAGCTGTCCTGTGGGTCACTCTGTTCTCCAGAGATGCTGTCTCATCTCTGGATGGTAGGTGGCGCCAGAGGGGTTCGGGCGGAGACGCTTTTTCCCCAGCAGCCAATTAGAGGAGTTTTCCCTTGCGGAGCATGCTGGGGAGGAGTATTTCTGTGGCGGAGGCCTTGGCAAGGGGTTCTTCGCGGGTTCCTGGTTCCGGTGCGGCACCCACCTTTAGGGTGTGCGCACATCACGGGCCCCGGCGATATGGCCTACCAGGCCGGGGCGCACGTGCTACGCTGAGTTCCTGACTCTGGGCCCTCATGGCCCGGAGCATCTGATGCTGCAAAGGGGCCCCAGTGACTTACTGGGTTCCCCAACTCTATTGAGAAGATCCCAAGCGAGTTGTGCTGTTCGATGGGGAGTTGGTCTGAGGTGAGCCCGGAGGCAGGCAATCCAACAGGGCTGGAACGAACCATTGGGGATCTGGGTGACCAGAACAGTGTCTGTCGAGGAGAGTGGGCGGGGCATACACAGGAGGAGAGGACGAGAGGAGGGGGAGGAGTAGAAGCAGCTCCTCTCCTCTAACTGGATGTGCAGGCAGCAAGGGGGAGGGGAGAAATGTCAGAGCTGGCTGTGGTATGCCCAGCTCATCTCTCTCTATCTGGAGCTCTCTATCTGGCGCTGTGTTGGTGGCGGGGGGGGGATCTCTGCTATTAGGTAAACCAGGCGTCTCTGGGCGCCCCCTCTCGGCCTGCAACCCCTTGGTATGCCCCTGGGGAGACGTGACGCCACGGCCCACCGGGCATATGCCCGGTATGGCCAGTCCAGGCCTGGTTCTAAGTAATTTTCTAGCAAAAATTTTTTAATTTTTACTTGTAAATGACAAATGTCAGAAAAAGGCCTGGTCTTTGAGTGGTTCTTCCTGCTCTGATTATAGTATTTGCCTGTCATGGCGAGAAATTAATAAGAGTCTGTATCGGTGCTTATCGCTCACCATCTATCCCTTCTTACAGGAGACCAAGCCCTCAGTGAACTTGATGTGCTCTGTTCTTCTAACTTTGCAACTCCTATGAGAAAGATGACCACATCTGGTAAGTGCCATATATATATATATATATATATATATATATATATATATATATATATATTTATTTATTATGTAAGGGGTTAGCTCGGTAGCGGGGTGTGTGACCCCTTTGATGGGTTCACCACACACTGAATTTATACAGACTGGCAGTCGAAGACGGTTGAAAACAACGTTTTTGGTTTATTTTTCCATCTTGCTGGAAAACAAGTGCAAGTATCCAAACAGCATAAACAAAATCAAAACATAAAATAAACTCTAGCCACTCTGGGCGTCTACCTTCCACACAGGAACCTATCTATGAAGTCTAACACAGCCTGCCGCTGGATAGACAGTGCTGGTCATACAGCACAAACAATACTCTTTGGACTTTTTATCACACAGAAAAGTCAATGGTCTCCTCACCTCTCCAGGAGACCTTCAGCACTGGGCTTTTTCACACAGAAAGCCTCAGCATGCAGCTCTCTGGCGCTGCTCTCCTGTTCACACAGCCTTAGGAGTGACGCAGCCAATTAGTGGTAATCCTCTGGGCTACTTTATAGAGGCCTTTAATTGCCTCACTCTGAACAGCTGGAGTCTTCCAACGGCCCTTAGCCTTCCTGGCTATTTCTGGCAGCGGACGCCTAATAATGATTGGTGTATTGTCTAACAAGGCAGAAACGTATGTCCCGACTGTGACAACACCCACATATTTACCTGACTTCCTGTCACAATATATACAGTGGCCCAGATTCAGGTACATTTGCGCGATATTTGCGGGGGAGCAGGGCAACGATTTTGCCCTGCGCCCCCGCAAATATTTTGCGCTGCCCTCGATTCACGGAGCAGCAGCTCCGTAAATTGCGAGGGCGCGCCGGCAAAATTGCCCGGCGTAAGCGCGCGCAATGTAAATGATCCCGCCGAGGGCGGGAATCATTTAAATTAGGTGCGCTCCCGCGCCGAGCGTACAGCGCATGCTCCGTCTGGAAACTTTCCCGACGTGCATTGCGGCAAATGACGTCGCAAGGACGTCATTTGCTTCAAAGTGAACGTGAATGGCGTCCAGCGCCATTCACGAATCACTTACGCAAACGACGTGAAATTCAAATTTCACGTCGCGGGAGCGGCGGCTATACTTTAGCATTGGCTGCCCCTACTATTAGAAGGAAAAGAAGAGTGAAACCTGCGCGTATGTAAAGTAGGTATAAGGAAGGTGAAAGTGGACAACAAACTGCTGCCCCCCCTAAAACATGTTTTCCAAGGAAAACATAAATAATATAAATACAGAAGATGGGGGTAGTGGCGCTGTCTGTTTGTTCCCTGTGTGACCAGGGTGTGAACTGGCTAATAGGCCTGTGAGCAGTCCTAACGCTAAATGGCGAGGATCATCAAATAAATAAAATAAAATAAAAAGTGGATAACCAAAAATATATAAAATATATATTTAAAGATGATGTAGTGATACTACGTGTCCACTAGATGGCGGTATTAAAAATACCTATATTTAACTGTGATACCAGAAAATTGGTGCAGGTGCACTGAAAGCTAACTAGTAGCAAGACATAAATAATAATAAATTAAATATATTCGTATACCATTAAGTGGAGTGGAAAAATATTATAGACAATGTGAAAATACATATGCCATCCACAACTGGCAGCAAAGATGTAGTATACTAAATATATGTGAACAATAATATGTGAAAATCATCTATAAACTATTGAATCAAAAAAGTCCTTCCAACTTGTGGCAGTAAATAAATAACAACAAATAATCAGTTCATTCGATGGGTGTCATCTTAGTGACTTGCTTGGTGAACAAACAAAATACTTCAGGTGAAGTCACTGTGGCTCCGGTGCTCCCCCTTATGCGTCCCCACTCACCAGAGTTGAACACCCCTACAGGGGTAACAAGCATGGGTATGATCTCCACCAGGCGTTCCACAGCTCAGATCTCCAGGCACTCGATTTTCCCAACGTTCCCTTTAAATTCCACAGCGGGGCAAAAATAGACTGCTGCCTTTATATACCTCCGGAAATAAAAAGAACAGGGACTCCCATAGCGTAGTATGTTTGAAAATAGCACTTAAGCTAGGATTTATTGGCTGTGCCAGCAAAAAAGATTTAAAAGTACAGATAACAGAAATAACGGGGACTCAAATATAATGATAGAGAAAATAAAATAAAATAAAATATTAAAAAAGGGATCCAGGCTGGTGAGATATACCAGCCGTTAGGTGTAAAAACAAAAAGACTGCTGATCCAGCAGTGTTCCCACTAAGCACTTGGTGTCCGGTACTCGTGACAGAGCTGTAGAGCGGCGTGCGCTCCAGGTGCGTTCCAGCTATTAGAACCGGATCAAATTTGCACCGCATATATGTGAATGACCTTCATTGGAACTAATGCTTTTTTACACGACATGCAAATCTTTGCATTTCGGGATGCATTTGATTTGCATAAGTGTGAATCGGGGCTGAAGGAGCTCATACAATAGGCTGACAATGTTGCTGCTAATTGCAAGGCAGTGGCTAAGTGTTGTCAGCCTGTGACAGGAAGTGCTAATACCGGCAGGACCACTTGCCAACGATTAACTGGGTTTTTCCCCTCAAATGCAGCCAGTTTGCTCCCTCAAATGCAGCCAGTTTGCCCCCTCAAATGCAGCCAGTTTTCCCCCTCAAATGCAGCCAGTTTGCCCCCTCAAATGCAGCCAGTTTTCCCCCTCAAATGCAGCCAGTTTTCCCCCTCAAATGCAGCCAGTTTTCCCCCTCAAATGCAGCCAGTTTTTCCCCTCAAATGCAGCCAGTCCCCCCCCCCCCCCAATGCAGCCAGTTTCCTCCCTAAAATGCAGCCAGTTTCCCCCTCAAATGTAGCCAGTTTGCTCCCTCAAATGTTGCCAGTTTCCACCCTCAAATGCAGCCAGTTTCCCCCCCCCCAAATGCAGCCAGTTTTTCCCCTCAAATGCAGCCAGTCCCCCCCCCCCCAATGCAGCCAGTTTCCTCCCTAAAATGCAGCCAGTTTCCCCCTCAAATGTAGCCAGTTTGCTCCCTCAAATGTTGCCAGTTTCCCCCCCAAATGCAGCCAGTTTCCCCCCCAAATGCAGCCAGTTTCCCCATCAAATGTTGCCAGTTTGCTCCCTCAAATGCAGCCAGTTTCCCCCCCCCCCAAATGCAGCCAGTTTCCCCTCCAAATGCAGCCAGTTTTCCCCCTCAAATGCAGCCAGTTTTTCCCCTCAAATGCAGCCAGCCCCCCCCCCCCCCCCAATGCAGCCAGTTTCCTCCCTAAAATGCAGCCAGTTTCCCCCTCAAATGTAGCCAGTTTTCTCCCTCAAATGTTGCCAGTTTCCACCCTCAAATGCAGCCAGTTTCCCCCCCCCCCCCCAAATGCAGCCAGTTTCCCCCCCAAATGCAGCCAGTTTCCCCATCAAATGTTGCCAGTTTGCTCCCTCAAATGCAGCCAGATTCCCCCCCCCCCAAATGCAGCCAGTTTCCCCTCCAAATGCAGCCAGTTTCCCCTCTCAAATGAAGCCAGTTTCCCCCCCAAATAAAGCCAGTTTCCCCCCCAAATAAAGCCAGTTTCCTCCCTCAATTGCAGCCAGTTTCCCCCCAGCTCCTGCGCCCACTATGGACGCACCGCCACTGCCTGACCCTCTGTCTGGACAGTGCTGATTGGCTCTGTGCTGATCACATGCACTCTCCCAAGAAAAAAATAAAACTTTCTACCAAAACGAAGCATGTGGAGCTTGACTCCTCATGCTCTGTCTTATCCAAACCTGTTCTGGAGACAATGGAAGAAGAGGAGGATCTGTGCATACAGGATCAAACAGCCTTGTTACACATCACAGAGGATTAACCCCTTAGGTTCCACAGTGAGTATAACCAGCATGCTTTACTGCGTATACAGACTGATTTTACTGTTGTGGGTTTAGTAACACTTTAAGTGGTTAAGAAACTTTCTACTGAAAAACAGATGTTGGGTTTACATAAACGGTGCTATAAAGCATAGTCATTCTTTATGTTTATGAAGCTTTTCTTTAATGTACAGGTACATCACCACAAAAGCTGGCTGATTGGTTTAAGAAAATGACTATATCAGGTATGTGATTGTTGTACACTCCCAAGGGGCCAGTCACATGGTCTTGAAGTTGGTGCCATTGCTCTGTGCTGTGCCCTGTTATGTTCCCTATCAAAAAGCCTTCATCAGCTGATTTCTTCAGACAGAGGAAGTAATGTTTATCAGCAAGGCAGTGTTAAGAAAAATTCAACGTATTGCACTATATTGTCAAAACGATATTGTCAAAAGTATTGGGACGCCTGCCTTTACACGCACATGAACTTTAACCAGTTAACGCCTGCCGCATGTATATGTACGTCCACAGAATGGCACGTACAGGCATATGGGCATACATGTACGTCCCCACCTTTCCCGGGGACCCCCCCCCCCCCGGTACATGCGGCGGTCGGAAACCCGCGGGGAGCGATCCGGGACGACGGCGCGGCTATTCGTTTCTAGCCGGCCCGTCGCGATCGCTCCCCGGAGCTGAAGCACGGGGAGAGCCTTCCCCGTGCTTCACTGTGGCGACTGCATCGATCGAGTGATCCCTTTTATAGGGAGACACGATCAATGACATCAAACCTACAGCCACACCCCCCTACAGTTGTAAACACACACTAGGTGAAACCTAACTCTTTCAGCGCCCCCTGTGGTTAACTCCCAAACTGCAACTGTCATTTTCACAATAAACAATGCAATTGAAAGGCATTTTTTGCTGTGAAAATGACAATGGTCCCAAAAATGTGTCAAAATTGTCCGAAGTGTCAGCCATAATGTCGCAGTCATGGAAAAAATCACTGATCGCCGCCATTAGTAGTAAAAAAAAAATAATAATAAAACTATCCCCTATTTTGAAAAACACTATAAATTTTGCGCAAACCAATCGATAAACGCTTATTGCGATTTTTTTTTACCAAAAATAGGTAGAAGAATACGTATCGGCCTAAACTGAGGAAAAAAACTTTTTTTATATATTTTTGGGGGATATTTATTATAGCAAAAAGTAAAAAATATTGAATTTTTTTTAAAATTGTCGCTCTATTTTTGTTTATAGCGCAAAAAATAAAAATTGCAGAGGTAATCAAATACCACCAAAAGAAAGCTCTATTTGTGGGAAAAAAAGGATGTCAATTTTGTTTGGGAGCCACGTTGCACGACCGCGCAATTGTCTGTTAAAGCGACACAGTGCCGAATCGCAAAATCTGGCCTGGGCCTTTAGCTGCATAAAGGTCCGGGGCTTAAGTGGTTAATAGCATCCCAGTCTTAGTCCGTAGGGTTCAATATTGAGTTGGCTCCGCCCTTTGCCGCTATAACAGCTTCACCTCTTCTGGGAAGGCCGTCCACAAGGTTTAGGAGTGTGTCTATGGGAATGTTTGACCGTTCTTCCAGAAGCGCATTTGTGAGGTCAGGCACTGATGTTGGACAAGAAGGCCTGGCTCGCAGTCTCCCCTCTAATTCATCCCAAAGGTCTTCGATGGGGTTGCAGCCCAGGCAAGTTCCTCCACCCCAAACTCCCTCATCCATGTCTTTATGGACCTTGCTTTGTGCACTGGTCCAAATCATTTGGTGGAGGGGGGATTATGGTGTGGGGTTGTTTTTCAGGGGTTGGGTTTGGCCCCCTAGTTCCAGTGAAGGCAACTATTAAGGCGTCAGCATACCAAGACATTTTGGACAATTTCATGCTCCCAACTATGTGGGAACAGTTTGGGGGGCGGACCCTTCCTGTTCCAACATGACTGCACACCAGTGCACAAAGCAAGTTCCATAAAGACATGGATGGGAGAGTTTGGGGTGGAGGAACTTGACTGGCCTGCACAGAGTCCTGACCTCAACCTGATAGAACACCTTTGGTATGAATTAGAGCAGAGACTGCGAGCCAGGCCTTCTCTCCAACATCAGTGCCTGACCTCACAAATGGGCTTCTGGAAGAATGGTCAAACATTCCCATAGACACACTCCTAAACCTTGTGGATGGCCTTCCCAGAAGAGGTGAAGCTGTTATAGCTGCAAAGGGCGGAGCCAACTCAATATTGAACCCTACAGACTAAGACTGGGATGCCATTAAAGTTCATGTGTGTGTGTGTAAAGGCGTCCCAATACTTTTAAATAAAAAAGACCTTCCACCATCAAGCATGTCCTTGTAGTGTAACGAGAACACTGCGTGCCACCACCTTAATCAAATGCACACTCACCAGATAGTAAGTTGTAACAGCTACAGCAGACACAGCATGTTTCTCAGGCACAAATCCTCCTCAGGTATATGTACTGGGTCAGTGTCAGTGGGAGGACACATGCCCCATTGTTGGTGTCATTGAGAGGAATTGTGCCCCTTCATTGGTGTCAGTGGGAGGACACGTGCCCGACTGTTGGTGTCAGTGGGAGGACACGTGCCCAACTGTTGGTGTCAGTGGATGGAATCGTGCCCCAAGGGCCCGTGAAGAGCGAGCAAAGGGCCACAGATTGGAGACCACTGCTCTTGGTAAAGGAGTACATTATTTTCTCCTGGTAAACATCTGAGAGGAATATGATGCAGTGGGATTACCATAAAACAGTATCAGGAATTGTATGAAGTTGTTCCAATAAAGAGTTATCCTAAGGGGATAGACTGTCTGGGAGACCCAGGGATGAGACTAGGTGCTTAACCACATTCCACATCAAGACGACATTGGCCCAGATTCACGTAGGAGATACGATGGCGTATCTCCAGATACGCCGTCGTATCTCTGAGTCTGAGCCGTCGTATCTTGGCGCCTGATTCAAAGAATCAGATACGCCCAAATTTGTATTAGATACGACCAGCGTAAGTCTCCTACGCCGTCATATCTTAACTGCATATTTATGCTGGCCGCTAGGGGCGTGTACGCTGATTTACGCCTAGAAATATGTAAATCAGCTAGATACGCCAATTCACGAACGTACGCCCGGCCGTCGCAGTACAGATACGCTGTTTACGTTAGGCTTTTCCCAGCGTAAAGTTACCCCTGCTATATGAGGCGTAGATGAGGCGTGGCAATGTTAAGTATGGACGTCAGAACAGCGTTGAATTTTTCACGTTTTATGTCGTTTGCTTAAGTCGTTCGCGAATAGGGCTGTGCATCATTTACGTTCACGTCGAAAGCATTGGCTTCTTGCAGGTTAATTTGGAGCATGCGCACTGGGATACTTTCACGGACGGCGTTCGTAAAAAGCGCCATTTACGCGGGGTCAAATTAAATTTACATAACACACGCCCACATCTTCCACATTTGAATTAGGCGGGCTTACGCCGGCCTATTTACGCTACGCCGCCGCAACTTTGGTTTGAGACAACGGCACTTGCCTGTCAAAGTTGCGGAGGCATAACGTAAATAGGATACGTTACACCCGCACAAAGATGCGCGCTTCTACGTGAATCCGGGCCATTAAGTTCAGAATTGGCATCTGATGTTCATGAAGGAATGATTTGGGACATCTAGAAAGATCAATAATTGTCCAGTCTCCAGGACATGTGACAGTGGGAAATGTAACAAGCACATAGGGAACAAGTAGGGAAATCTGTTAGGCCTCGTACACACGACCGAACATGTCCGCTGAAACTGGTCCGTCGGACCAGTTTCCGCGGACATGTCCGACCGTGTGTAGGGCCGACCGGACAGTTTTCCGGCCTAGCGGACAGGTTTCCAGCGGACAAATGTTTCTTAGCATGCTTAGAAACTTGTCCGCTGGAAACCTGTCCGTCGGACATGTCCGATGGTCAGTACGACTCATCGGACATGTCCGCTGGCCCGAGAACCCGCGTATGGCGTCGAAGTGATTTGACGCATGCGTGGAAGCATTGAACTTCCGGGTTCGCGCACGTCGCCGCCACGTCACCGCGTCGTCTGTCCGCGGGGAATTTGGTCTGATGGTGTGTACAGCCATCAGACCAAATGATCCCAGCGGACATGTCCGATGAAAACGGTCCGCGGACCGTTTTCATCGGACATGTCCGCTCGTCTGTACGAGGCCTTAGAGATTGAAGTAAAAGGGACAAAATAAAAATATTTATTTTTTTTTCTCTTTCTTTTTAGTGGCAAATTTGTTTAAGAGGTCTGAAGAACCATCTGAGGAGGAAACTGAAGGTAGGAACGGTCATCCTTATTTTTTCAATCACAATGTCATATTTAAAGTTTACGTCTAAGGCCCCGTACACACGACCGGTTTTCTCAGCAGAATGCAGCAAGAAACTCGATGGGAGACGTATTCTGCCGAGAAAACCGGTCGTGTGTACACTTTTCGCCGAGAAACCCGTCGGGAAACTCGTCGAGCCAAATAGAGAGCATGTTCTCTATTTCCTCGTTGGGCAATGGGAAAATTTGGCTCGACAAGTTTTCTGACAGCCGAACAAGGAACTCGACGAGCATTACATGCATGTTTCTCCATGTTTTATCCATTTAAAACACTGCAAGAACAGAAAAACAGATCCATACAGTGGTTTATTTTCCAGCAAAACAATGCCATTGCCTTGACTCGAAGTCCCAAGAGCTAGTTCAAACAGTGTCTGGGGAAAGGGCTCTTGGGAGATGTAGTTCTGGGGGTGTGCTCCCAGCTGCTGGCCCTGCAAGAACTGATCTTGTGATATCTCAGAGTAATTAGACTTGTTAAAGTTATAATTAAGTTAAAAGTTAAAATAAATGCCGGGATATGCTTTAGAGGCGGAGAGGGAGGTTTATAGTTTAGGAAATACTTGGACTGGAGATCCTCTTTAAAGCGGTGGTTCACCCTCCTTAACAACAATGCAGCATAAAATCCGGCATAGTAGCGCGAGCTACACTATGCCGGTCTTAATTTTTTTATCCCCGTACTCACGGTTATATCGTACATAGACGATTCCGTCTGCCGCGGGGAATGGGCGTTCCTAGCAAGAGGGAGGGTGATTGACGGCCGGCTCTGGCACGTCACGCTCCCCGAAGACAGCCGGAGTAGGTCTCGGCTCTTCACGGCGCCTGCGCACAGGCTATGCGCAGGCGCCATGAAGAGCCAAGCCTATTTCGGCTATTTCCGGAGATGCGTGACGTGCCACGGCCGGCCGTCAATCACCTTCCCTGTCCATAGGAACGCCCATTCCCCGGAATCTTCTATGTACGCTATAACAGTGAGTACGGGGGGAAAAAAATTAAGACCGGCATAGTGTAGCTCGCGCTACTATGCCGGATTTTTTTTTTATATAGGGTGAACCCCCGTTTAATGTCCCATGCTGTGAGTTGGCTCTCAGCGTATCCATTTGGCTTCTCCCTGATCATCGCCGATCTTTGACTGTTTTACGTGTTCTGCTGGCTGTCCTGTCTGGAGTGGTCATATTAGGCCTCGTACACACGACCGGACATGTCTGCTGAAACTGGTCCGCAGACCAGTTTCAGAGGACAGATCCGATCGTGTGTACAGGCTAGCGGACAGATATCCAGCGGACAAAAGTTTCTTAGCATGCTAAGAAACTTGTCCGCTGGAGAGCTGTCCGTCGAACATGTCCGCTGGTTAGTAAGTCTAACCAGAGGACAGAAATCCCGCGCATGCGCCGAATTGATTCGACGCATGCGTGAAAGCATTGAACTTGCTCGATAGAGAACGTCGGTGTCGTCTACGTCACCGCGTTCTCTGTCCGCGGGGATTTTTGGTTTGATGGTGTGTACAGCCATCAGACCGAAATCTCCGAGCGGACATGTCCGATGAAAACGGTCCGCGGACCGTTTTCATCGGACATGTCCCCTCGTGTGTACGGGGCCTTAGAGTTTGGTACCACAGCCCAGGGCAGTGATTTGCCAGCACAAGGCTTTCATGGCAGGAAACGAGTCAAAGAAAAAACACTGCCACTCATGTGTCCTGGCAGAGCTGTGTGTGTCCAGCCATGATCACCGCAGGTAATTTCTGGATGTGTGAACAGTCATGGATAGCTGCGGCCACTGAGCCAGTATGCTGGGTAGTTGTAGAGTGGTACCCGATGTATTGAAGAACTAGGTAACAAACAACTCGGCAAGGGAGCTCACCAGACTGGGAACAATCAATTTAGTGGAAAGTCAGCAGTAGTACCCCCGAGATAAAGACCTTGGCCCAGATTCTTAGAGGAGATACGACGGCGTATCTCCAGATATGCCGTCGTATCTCTGCGTCCGGCCGGACGTATCTATGCGCCTGATTCTTAGAATCAGTTACGCATAGATATCTGTTAGATCCGACAGGCGTAAGTCTTACGCCGTCAGATCGTAACTGCATTTTTAAGCTGACCGCTATGGGCGTGTATGCTGATTTACGCAGCGAAATATGTAAATCAGCAAGATACGCGAATTCCCGAACGTACGCGCGGTCGACGCAGTAAATTTACGCCGTTTACGTTAGGCTTTTCCCGGCGTATAGTTGCCCCTGCTATATGGTGGCATAAGTGTGGCGTATCAATGTTAAGTATGGCCGTCGTTCCCGCGTCGAAATTTGAAAAAGTTACGTCGTTTGCGTAAGTCGTCCGTGAATGGGGCTGAACGTCATTTATGTTCACGTCGAAACCAATGACGTCCTTGCGGCGTACTTTGGAGCAATGCATACTGGGAAATTCCACGGACGGCGCATGCGCCGTTCGGGAAAAACGTCAATCACATCGGGTCACAGTACATTTACATAAAACACTGCCCCCCGATCCAAATTTTAGATAGGCGGGCTTACGCCGGCCGATTTACGCTACGCCGCCGCAACTTACGGAGCAAGTGCTTTGAGAATACAGCACTTGCCCGTGTAAGTTGCGGAGGCGTAACGTAAATCAGATACGTTACGCCCAAACAATTTTTACGCGGATGTACAAGAATCTGGCCCAGTGCCTGCCAAGGAGGGCGTAATGCGGCATGGCCGGTCCAACTAAAACATGAGCTTGCTGGAAATGTAAATATAGGCCCTGCTCTTTCCTTACTCCTCCATAACCTCCCCCTGATGCTAATGCTGTCCCTGACTAGGGATGACCCTCCCCCTCCCCCGGTTCGGTTCACAGCAGAACTTGCGAACAGGCAAAAAATGTGTTCCAAACACGCGTTAAAGTCTATGGGACATGAACGAGAAAAATCAAAAGTGCCCATTTTAAAGGCTTATATGCAAGTTATTGCCATAAAAAGTGTTTAGGGGCCCGGGTCCTGCCCCAGGGGACATGTATCAATGCAAAAAAAAAAACTGCAGTTTTTCCGGGAGCAGTGATTTTAATAATTCTTAAAGTGGTTGTAAACCCTTTTGTCTTAATTTTATCTAAAGTGAAGCCTATAATAAGGCTTACCTATAGATAGTGGAAATATCTCCTACACGTGCGCCGTTTAGGAGATATTTCACTTGTAGTGCGCCAATGTCGTCATCAGCACATGTGCTATGAAGAAACGGTCCTCTGTGAAGGCTCCCGCACACACGGGAGTGATGTCACGTGGCTCCGGCCAGTCACACAGCCGGAGTCCGCGGCCCCCTGTAAAGAAGAGGGACGAAGATAGATGCGCCATGCACGGCGTGGGCTTCGTTTGCAGGTAAGTGTCATAATGGGCTAGTATGCAATGCCACTAGCCCATTATGCTTTTCATTTGCAGGGTTTACACACAACAAAAGAGGAAGTAAATCCCATCGGGGTTTACTTCGTCTTTAACCACTTAAGGACCGCCTCCTGCACGTTTACGTCAGAGGAATGACACGGCTGGGCACATGCGCCCGCGACCCGGTCCGAAGCTCCGGGACCGCGGGACCCGATCGCCGCTGGAGTCCCGCGATCGGTCCCCGGAGCTGAAGAACGGGGAGAGCTGTGTGTAAACACGGCTTCCCCGTTCTTCACTGTGGCATCGATCATGTGATCCCTTTTATAGGGATACACAATCGATGATGTCACACCTACAGCCACACCCCCCTACAGTTAGAAACACATATGAGGTCACACATAACCCCATCAGCGCCCCCTTGTGGTTAACTCCCAAACTGCAATTGTCATTTTCACAATAAACAATGCAATTTAAATGCATTTTTTGCTGTGAAAATGACAATGGTCCCAAAAATGTGTCAAAATTGTCCGAAGTGTCCGCCATAATGTCGCAGTCACGAAAAAAATCGCTGATCGCCGCCATTAGTAGTAAAAAAATAAAATAAAATAATAAAAATGCAATAAAACTATCCCCTATTTTGTAAACGCTATAAACGCTTAAACGCTTATTGCGTTTTTTTTTTTTTTTACCAAAAATAGGTAGAAGAATACGTATCGGCCTAAACTAAAGAAATGTTTTTTTTATATATTTTTGGGGGATATTTATTATAGCAAAAAGTAAAAAATATTGAATTTTTTTCAAAATTGTCGCTCTATTTTTGTTTATAGCGCAAAAAATAAAAACCGCAGAGGTGATCAAATACCACCAAAAGAAAGCTCTATTTGTGGAAAAAAAAGGACGCCAATTTTGTTTGGGAGCCACGTCGCACGACCGCGCAATTGTCTGTTAAAGCGACGCAGTGCCGAATCGCAAAACCTGGCCGGGTCCTTTAGCTGTCTAAAGGTCCGGGGCTTAAGTGGTTAAAGTGAAACAATAAAAATTGAATATTCCTTTAAATATCGTACCTGGGGGGTGTTTATAGTATGCCCGTAAAGTAGCTAATTTTTCCTGTGTTTAGAACAATAACACAGCAAAATTACATTTATAAAGGAAAAAAAATCATTTAAAACTGCTTTGGCTGTAATGTATTGTCGAGTCCCGGCAAAATAGATGAAAATCATTGGAAAAAAAAGGCATGGGCCCCCCCCCCCCCCAGTCCATTACCATGCCCTTTGGGTCTGGTATGGATATTAAAGCGGGGGTTCACCCTTAGAGGGCACTTTTCCCCCTTCGCTTCCTGCTCGTTATTACTAGGGGAATCGGCAATTTATTTTAAAATATGTGCAGTACTTACCCGTTTACGAGACGCATCCTCTCCGTCGCTTCCGGGTATGGGCTTCGGGAATGGGCGGTCCTTCTTGATTGACAGGTTTCCGAGAGGCTTCCGACGGTCGCATCCATCGCGTCACGATTTTCCGAAAGAAGCCGAACGTCGGTGCGCAGGCGCAGTATAGAGCCGCACCGACGTTCGGCTTCTTTCGGCTACGAGTGACGCGATGGATGCGACCGTCGGAAGCCTTTCGGAAGAATGTCAATCAAGAAGGAACGCCCGCTCCCGAAGACCCATACCCGGAAGCGACGGAAGAAGATACAGCTCGAAAACGGGTAAGTACTGCACCTATTTTAATATAAATAGCCGATTCCCCTAGACCGAACGAGCAGGAAGCTAAGGGGAGATTTTTTTTTTTTTTTTAAATGGGTGAACTCCCGCTTTAAGGGGAACCCCTAACCAAAATAAAAAAAATGGCATGGGGGTCCCCTAGGCACTATGGGCCAGATTCACAAAAGGGATACGACGGCGTTTCTCCTGATACTCCGTCGTATCTCTGTTTCTATCTATGCGACTGATTCATAGAACCAGTTACGCATAGATATCCATAAGATCCGACAGGTGTAATTGTTTTACACTGTCGGATCTTAGGATGCAATACCGCGGCCGCCGCTGGGGGGAGTTTGCGTCGTAAACCAGCGTCGGGTATGCAAATTAGGAGTTACGGTGATCCACGACGGATTTTCGCGTTCGCTACATCGCCGCTAGTCTAGTTTCCTGTCGCAAAGTTAGTCGTCGTTTTGGGTGCCCTAACTTTAGTCAGCAATCGTATTGCTGTCTAAAGTATGGCCGTCGTTCCCGCGTCGAAATTTAAAATTTAACGTTGTTTGCGTAACACGTCCGGGAATACGGAAGTACGCTACGCGCATCGCCGTTCGAAAAAATGACGTCACTGCGCGCAAAGCACGACGGGAATTGCGAAACGGAGCATGCGCAGTAGGTCCGGCGCGGGAGCGCGCCTAATTTAAATGGCACACGCCCATTTGAATTGGCCTGCCTTGCGCCGGAGGCTGCCAGCGTAGTTTTCATCGCAAGTGCTTTGTGAATCAGGCACTTGCGATGAAAACTTGCGGCGGTGAAACGTATCTACGATACGTTACGCCGCCGCAGTTCTATGTGAATCAGGCCCTATATACTCTGAACAGCAGTATATATACTATACGGCCTGCCCTATATACTCTGCAGAAAATTGGGCCTTAGGTGTTGGTGGTACCAGAACAATGTAACCCCCCCCCCCCCCCACAGGATACTCTTGGGGAGCGCAGGAATGGACCTTGCTGTTAAATATTAGATCAAACATCTTAATTGCATGCCCCTGTTAAACAGGGGCAGAAAAATGTGGCCTTTGGTGGTGGTACCAGAACACTGTAAGCCCTCCCAGATACTCACAGGCCCGTCAGTAGGGGAACTACTTGGCCCAGCTATTCCAATAGCACATTGTCACCAGGATCCCATAATAAAATCAGCACTCACAAGGCCAGTGGAGCAGCTGTGCCCATTCAGCTTCCTTCAGATACCTTCCAGTGAAGCTGTTGCAGACTGGATCCTTTAGGTGAAGTCTTGGGGTCTCAGAGATATTTTCAGGTGTAGGCCTCTTGGCTCTTCCACAGCTGGGACCTCAGTGAACATTACCTTAAGTCAGTAGAACTGTTGTGTGCAGGGGGTAGCCACCCCCACCCAGATGGGTGGAATTCCTTTATCAGGAAGACCCTACTGTTCTAAAGCTTAGACTATTTATGTGGTCCTCAGCCACCTTCTGGGCCCACCTCCTCAGGCATTGGCTCCAGTAAAAGAAATAGTCACACTGCTCATTTGCCTTGCCCCACCTCCTATGTTCTAGAAACCTCTAGAAGGTAGGGGAGAGCAATCAGACCTTCAACCTGTGAAATCCAGAACAGCCAAAATAAATCACCAACTGCTCCAATGATTAGAGGAGCCAAAAAGAACCACACTTACTTATCATCAATTCAGCCTATCTAGGAGGGTGCTACAGGTAAAAAAAAAAACTTTTGCCTTTACAACCATTTAAAAAATAGTTATGGCCAGATTCAGGTAGGGCAGCGTAACTTTGTGCGGGAGTAGCGTATGGTATTTACGCTACGCTGCCGCAAGTTAGAGAGTCAAGTGCTGTATTCACAAAGCACTTGCGTCCTAAGTTACGGCGGCGTAGCGTAAATGTGCCGGCGTAAGCGCGCCTAATTCAAATGAGGAAGAGGTAGGCGTATTTTAGGGAAATTAAGCATGACCCCACGTAAATGACGTTATCAACGAACGGCGCATGCGCCGTCCGTGGACGTATCCCAGTGCGCATGCGTCAGATAGAATGCCTAAGATACGTCGAACACTGCCTACGACGTGAACGTAACTTACGCACAGCCCTATTCGCGTACGACTTACGCAAACGACGTAAAAAGATAGGCTTGTTCCGACGTCCATACCTTGCATGGGCTGCGCCATCTAGGGAGCAGCTTTATCTTTATGCCGGCGTATCTCTTATGTAAACGGCGTAACTAATTGCGACGGGCGTGCGTACGTTCGTGAATCGGCGTATCTTGCTCATTTGCATATTCGACACGGAAAACAACGGAAGCGCCACCTAGCGGCCAGCGTAAATATGCACCCTAAGATACGATGGCGTAGGAGACTTACGCCGCTCGTATCTTAGCCTAATTTAAGCGTATCTGGTTTCCAGAATACGCTTAAATTTACGACGGCGTAGATTCAGAGTTACGACGGCGTATCAACTGATACGCCGCCATAACTCTCTCTGAATCTAGCTAATAATGTTGATTGAGAGAGTTTACTTCTACTTTAGTGGAAAATAGTAGATAAATCTTGTGGTGGCATGGGGGAACTACAAAAGGAATCTCTACTGTGCTCCCCCCAATTATATTATATTATATATAAATATCTCGTATTTTATCTTTTTGTTACTTTATTATTTAGAATGTCTTACATTACCATCTCCACCATCACCGCCCCCGCCTGATGTTCCAGTGGAGACCCCCGCTTTTGTGAGGCTGATTTCCCTACAGAACGCGGACGGATCCTGGAATCTGACCCCCGAAATCTCTGCTGTCCTGGGAATATCTGAGACGGATATAAAGACCGGGAACCACGACCAGGTATTGTGTTATTGGTCATATCGGCTCCCTGCGTATAAGGGGGCAGATCCACAAAGATCTGCCCCCGGCGCAGCGTATCTGAGATACGCTACGCCGCCGCAACTTTTTTGATTTGGTTCGAATCCACAACGAATTTGCGCCCAAAGTTACGGCGGCGTAGTCTATCTCTCGCGGCGTAAGGGCACCTAATTCAAATGCGGCGAGTAGGGGGCGTGTTTCATTTAAATGAAGCGCGTCCCCACGCCGAACGAACTGCGCATGCGCCGTCCCTAAATTTCCCGCCGTGCATTGCGCGGTCAGTGTTTTCAATGTTTACGTAAATTGCGTCCAGCCCCATTCACTACGACTTACGCAAACGGCGTAGAATATTTAAAATTATACGCGGGAACGTCGGCCATACTTAACATTGAGTACGCCACCAAATAGCAGCTTAAACTATAAAAAGACGGAAAAAAAAACGACGTAAGGAAATGCGACGGCCGCTCGTACGTTCGTGGATCGTCGGAAATAGCTAATTTGCATACTCGACGCGGAAAACGACTGAAACGCCACCCAGCGGCCCCCGGAAAATTGCATCTTAGATCCGACGGCGTACTAAGGCGTACGCCTGTCGGATCTAACACAGATGCCGTCGTATCTGATTGGTGGATACCAACCAAAAGATACGACGCGCAAAATTCGAAATTACGCGGCGTATCAACAGATACGCCGGCGTAATGGCTTTGAGGATCTGCCCCCAGGACTTTATACTGCTGGCAGAAACAAGGATGTATGATGATAATATGCAGTCTTAGAGGCGATGTACAGGTAGGTTAATCTGCCTGTACGTGGCATTATACCGACGTATATCGGCGTGAGACGGTCGTTAACTGGTTAATGCAGATGTCACATGACTTGTGTTACCATTTAGTGTGGTGAGCATATTATAGTCACACACAGAACTGAGACAAAGGGTTGGGCAGAAGGGGAAGCCTCACGTGGCCACATAGCAGCCCATGGGCACATCATACTATCCCAGTAGACATGTGCACTGCTGAAAAATTTGTTAGTTTTAGTTTTTGTTTCATTCGTGTTTTTTTTTTTTTTTTTTGGGGGGGGGGGGTGTTTTCGGGTCATTCATTATGATAGCAATTCGGAAAATCGGAAAATCGTAAATTTGAAAATCCGAATATAAGAAAGAAAATTCGAACTAATAACTACCGTAACTAATAATAACTAACTATTAAATTATAGGTATTTGAATTTCCTTTTAAATTTGGCTGTTAGTGAACGTAACAAATTTACGAATTATCCAAAATAAGAAATGCTGCATCTAAACAAATGTAATGGAATGAATTAATAATAACAAAAAGTTTTTATTATTGTTATTTATTATTATTTATTCGTTATATTCTATTCGTTTAGATGCGGCATTCGTTATTTCGGATAATTCGTAACTTTGGATCAATTTGTATTTGTTACGTTCACTAACAGACAAATTTAAAAGGAAATTCCATGACCAGTGTTTTCAGGATATCCCTATTACCATATCCCTCCTTTTACCAAATACCTTTCCTTCCCCCCAGTCACATAACCATAAAATATAATAATCATAATAACGAGACCACACCTGAGTTTGGAGTATAACTGGCCATAACAGCCTTTTTGTTATTACCAAAATAATTCATTAATTAAATAATTTCCAAAAAAAAACATTTTAACGGCAACTTTTTTTAACACACAGAGGGGTAGATCCACGTACATCCGCGTATTAATCCACTGGGCGCAGCGTATCTAAGATACACTACGCCGCCGTAACTTTTTTTTTCGAATTCTCAAAGAATTCGCGCCGTAAGTTACGGCGGCGTAGTGTAACTTTGGTGGCGTAATGGCGCGGCATTCAAATCTCTGTGATGGGGGCGTGTTTTATGTAAATACGTCGTGACCCGACGTAAATGACGTTTTTTTTTAGTAGACATGTGCACTGCCAAAAAAATTGTTAGTTTTATTTTTTGTTTCATTCGTGTTTTTTTTTTTGTTTGTTTGGTTTTTTTTTGGGGGGGGGGGGGGGGTGTTTTCGGGTCATTCATTATGATAGCAATTCGTAAAATCGGAAAATAGTACAGTCGTAAATTTGAAAATCCGAATATAAGAAAGAAAATTCGAACTAATAACTACCGTAACTAATAATAACTAACTATTAAATGATAGGTATTTGAATTTCCTTTTAAATTTGGCTGTTAGTGAACGTAACAAATTTATGAATCATTTACACATTCAAATCTCTGTGATGGGGGCGTGTTTTATGTAAATACGTCGTGACCCGACGTAAATGACGTTTTTTTTTAACTGCGCATGCGCCGTCCGTGGGGGGAATCCCAGTGCGCATGCTCGGAATTAACCCGGAACAAGCCAATGTTTAAGACGGTGACGTCATTCAACGCAAATCCCTATTCGCGAACGACTTACGCAAACTACGTAAAACAATCTAAATGCGAAGCGGGAACGACGGCCATACTTAACATTGAGTACGCCTCATAATAGCAGGTTTAACTATACGCCGGAAAAAGCCGAACGCAAACGACGTAAAAAAATGCGCCGGCCGGACGTACGTTTGTGGATCGCCGTAACTAGCTAATTTGCATACTCGACGCGGAACTCGACGAAAACGCCACCTAGCGGCTGCCGAAAAATTGCACCTAAGATCCGACGGCGTATTAAGAAGTACGCCTGTCGGATCTATCCGAGATGCAGTCGTATCTTGTTTTGTAAATCCAAAACAAAGACACAACGCGCAAAATTTGAAATTACGCGGCGTATCAAGAGATACGCCGGCGTAATTCTTCTGTGGATCTGGCCCACAGCCTGTTGGTCTTTGACGGCCCCCCCGAACCTCAAAAAATTACCAACACTACACTGTGGGACCATTTTACCATACCAGGCCTCCAGCTCGGAGACAACCCCTTTTTTCCCGCAGTGTTACCATACCCGTATTCCAGCGCACACCGTTCCACTGGAATATCCCAGAGGGACAAATAAAAAAGTCCCAAAAATTAAAAAAAAAAAAGGCTGAAAAAAACTAAAAAAAATAAAAGATGCCAATCAGTGCCCACAAATGGGCACTGACTGGCAACATAGGTGCCGCCCCACAGTGTCCATCAGTGCCACCCCACAGTGTCCATCAGTGCCACCCCACAGTGTCCATCAGTGCCACCCCACAGTGTCCATCAGTGCCACCCCAGTGCCCACCTATCAGTGCCCATCTGTGCCACCCATAAGTATCCATCAGTGCCACCCATTAATGCCCATCTGTGCCGCCTATGAGTGCCCAGTGCCGCCCATGTGTGCCCATCAGTGCCGCCCATGTGTGCCCATCAGTGCCGCCCATGTGTGCCCATCAGTGCCGCCCATGTGTGCCCATCAGTGCCGCCTATGTGTACCCATCAGTGCCGCCTATGTGTACCCATCAGTGCCGCATACCAGCGCCGCCAATCAGTGCCACCTTATCTGTGCCCGTCAGTACTACCTCATCGATGTCCATCAGTGCCATCTCATCAGTGCCGCCATATCAGTGCCCGTAATTGAAAGAGAAAACTTACTTATTTACAAAAAAAATTAACAGAAAAAAATAAAAACGTAATTTTTTTTTAAAATTTTTTGTCTTTTTTTTAGTTGTTGCGCAAAAAAAAAAAATCGCAGAGGTGATCAAATACCACCAAAAGAAAGCTCTATTTGTGGGGAAAAAAGGACGCCAATTTTGTTTGGGTACAATGTAGCATGACCGCGCAATTGCCATTCAAATTGCGACAGTGCTGAAAGCTGAAAATTGGCTTGGGCAGGAAGGTGCGTATGTGCCCCCCGGTATGGAAGTGGTTAAGATGGGGTGCTGGCTCCTCAGGGCACAGGCAGGTCATAATCTTTTATTATTTTCTCTAGTTATTGTTTTTTTTGTGCAGGTAGATAGGCAGGGAGTAGAAAACTCTGGGTGGGGGAGGGTAACACCAGCTCCCACTGTAGGATTTTTTACATTATCAGTGTTTTATATAGGGGTGAAGTAGCTGGTTAGGGTTGCTGTGTGTAGTGGGATCTCTATGGAAGGTATTCTCTGGGGGGGATCTTTGGGTTTCGATCCTGACTATTTTTGCATTGTACATGCTAATAAACATTTGTAGAGGGTGGCCCGGATTCACAAAGCACTTGCGCCGACGTATCTCGAGATACGCCGCGTAAGTGCAAATATGCGCCGTCGTATCTGTGCGCCGTGCCCACAAACTAAGATACGCCAGAAAATAGGCTTCATCCGACCGACGTAACTTGCCTACGCCGGCGTAGAGTGGGCGCATATTTACGCTGGACGTATTTGGCGCTCCCATAGATTTTCTATTCACATATGCAAATGAGGGAGATACGCCGATTCACAAACGTACGTCCGTCCGACGCAGTGCGCGTAAAGTCCCTACGTCCGGCGTAAAGTTATGCCCCATAAAGGAGGTGTAACTCAGCAGCATCCATGCAAAGGTCTGCACCAGGGAACTCAAGCCGACGTATTTTACGTAGGACGTGAATATGACTAGGCGTAGGTTACGTTCACGCCGTAGGCAGTGATCCGACGTATCTTAGGCAGTTGTTCCGACGTGATTGTGAGCATGCGCACTGAGATGTGCCCATGGGACGGCGCATGCGCAGTTGGCCATACGTATCTGTCTGGCGCTCGGCCCATCATTTGCATGGGGTCACGCCTCATTAGCATGGCTCACGCCCACTTCCACTTGCGCCGGCTTACGCCTTGGAAACCCAGCGCAGATTTGGAAGCACTGGCTTTGTGAATTCAGTGCTTGCCTCTCTGCGCTGCGTCGGCGTAGCGTAAAGGAGATACGCTACGGCGGGATAAATATGCGCCAGTGTCTGTGAATCCGGGCCTGTGTGTTTATCTTTTCTTTTTTGTCTTTTCTTTTTCCTGATCTCTACCTGATCATCCGCCCACAGCTCATATGAAAAACACCATGCATGCGCATCTGTTGTATAGTTGTTAGGAAGCAAGCAACTGGCCACGCATGCGCAGTGCATTCTCTATGCCAATCATGGGCAGCTACAGCAGGCATTAGCCGTGGAGGAGGTGAAGCAATTTTGCATTCTTGCCCTGGGCGCTGGACGAACCTGTCCCAGTACTGGTCACACATGTGTCTCCTGCAAATCCAAATAGGTTCCTGCGTTCATATCTGGGTGATGTCTGGCCTGCCAAATGGGCAGGAAACTAGAACCCAGAATTGTACAGATAAGTAACATTTCAGGTCTTGTATAACAACTTCCCGACCGCCGCATGTACATATACGTCGGCAGAATGGCACGTACAGGCACATGGGCGTAAATGTACGTCCTTGCCTTCTAGCGGGTGGGGGGTCCGATCGGGACCCCCCCCCCCCGCTACATGCGGCGGTCGGATTCCCGCGGGGAGCGATCCGGGACGACGGCGCGGCTATTCGTTTATAGCCGCTCCGTCGCAATCGCTCCCCGGAGCTGAAGAACGGGGAGAGCCGTATGTAAACACGGCTTCCCCGTGCTTCACTGTGGCGGCTGCATCGATCGAGTGATCCCTTTTATAGGGAGACACAATCGATGACGTCAGACCTACAGCCACACCCCCCTACAGTTGTAAACACACACTAGGTGATCCCTAACTCCTACAGCGCCCCCTGTGGTTACCTCCCAAACTGCAACTGTCATTTTCACAATAAACAATGCAATTTAAATGCATTTTTTGCTGTGAAAATGACAATGGTCCCAAAAATGTGTCAAAATTGTCCGAAGTGTCCGCCATAATGTCGCAGTCACGAAAAAAATCGCTGATCGCCGCCATTAGTAGTAAAAAAAAATAATAATAAAAATGCAATAAAACTATCCCCTATTTTGTAAACGCTATAAATTTTGCGCAAACCAATCGATAAACGCCTATTGCGATTTTTTTTACCAAAAATAGGTAGAAGAATACGTATCGGCCTAAACTGAGGAAATTTCTTTTTTTTATATATGTTTTTGGGGGATATTTATTACAGCAAAAAGTAAAACATTTTTTTTTTTTTCAAAATTGTCGCTCTATTTTTGTTTATAGCGCAAAAAATAAAAACCGCAGAGGTGATCAAATACCACCAAAAGAAAGCTCTATTTGTGGGGAAAAAAGGACGCCAATTTTGTTTGGGAGCCACGTCGCACGACCGCGCAATTGTCTGTTAAAGCGACGCAGTGCCGAATCGCAAAACCTGGCCTGGGCATTAAGCTGCCTAAAGGTCTGGGGCTCAAGTGGATAATAAACTCCTCCTTCCCTCCTCTGCAGAACATGGAGGTGTCGGTGTGGGTGACGGTCCTGGCGGTGATCTGGCTTCACACCACCTGTGAGGATCAGAGAGAGGAGTGGGAGCTGCTGGAGAAAAAAGCCACCTCCTGGGTCAGGGCTAAAGCAGGTAAGTGCTAAATACAAACTGCAGTATAAGCTCTGTTCAACAGCATTGCATTTTCAGGTCCCCCGCTGGCACTCCTGACTCCTCCCCCCTGCTAAGTGCATTCTTGCTCCCCAAGCAGGCTCTGTTTGTACATTGCGCCTCCTCCCCGCAATGGATAACCCCCCTTCTGGGAAGCTCTCTCTCAAGGGGGTTACCTTGCGGGTGCGCTCCCATGTCCAGCATTTGGCGGCTGTAGCTGCCGAATGCAGAACTCGCCGGCACCCGTGTCATTGGATTTGATTGACAGCTGCGGGAGCCAATGGCTGTGCTGCTATCAATCTATCCAATGAAGAGCCAAGAACCCGTGGAGAGAGCGACGGCGGGATTGTGCCTATGGAATTTGGGGCTCGGGTAAGTAAAACGGGGGGCTGGGGGGCCGGACACTGAAATGTGTTTTTTCACTTTAATGCATAGGATGCATTAAGGTGAAAAAACACGAAGGTTTACAACCCCTTTAATGCAGAGAATGGATTAAGGGTAAAAACTTTCTGCCTTTTAGTACCACTTTAACTGCTTGCCGACCAGACAAGACAAGTCCCGGTCCCCGCTCTGTAACGAGCAATCGCGGGTGCCCGGCGGCGATCGCGCCCGCCGGGCACCCGCACGGGGGTTCACGGACGAGCGGGGGTAGTGGCCGCAAAAAGAGCCGACGTCATTGTACGGGCTCTCGCCCAGGAGAGCCGACCTGCCGCCGTAGAATGACGGCGGCAGGTCGGCTCTCCTGGGCGAGAGCCCGTACAATGACGTCGGCTCTTTTTGCGGCCACTACCCCCGCTCGTCCGTGAACCCCGTGCGGGTGCCCGGCGGGCGCGATCGCCGCCGGGCACCCGCGATTGCTCGTTACAGAGCGGGGACCGGGAGCTGTGTGTAACTGTAAACACACAGCTCCCGGTCCTGTCAGCGGGGGAAATGCTGATCCTCTGTTCGTACAATGTATGAACCGAGGATCAGTGTTTCCCCTAGTGAGGCCACCCCCCCCTACAGTTAGAACACACCCAGGGACATACTTAACCCCTTCCCCGCCCCCTAGTGTTAACCCCTTCACTGCCAGTGGCATTTTTATAGTAATCCAATGCATTTTTATAGCACTGATCGCTATAAAAATGCCAATGGTCCCAAAAATGTGTCAAAAGTGTCCGAAGTGTCCGCCATAATGTCGCAGTACCAAAAAAAAAATCGCTGATCGCCGCCATTACTAGTAAAAAAAAATATTAATAAAAATGCCATAAAAATACCCCCTATTTTGTAAACGCTATAACTTTTGCGCAAACCAATCAATTAACGCTTATTGCGATTTTTTTTTTTTACGAAAAATATATAGAAGAATACGTATCGGCCTAAACTGAGGAAAAAAATGTTTTTTTATATATTTTTGGGGGATATTTATTACAGCAAAAAGTAAAAAATATTAATTTTTTTCAAAATTGTCGCTCTATTTTTGTTTATAGCGCAAAAAATAAAAACCGCAGAGGTGATCAAATACCAACAAAAGAAAGCTCTATTTGTGGGGAAAAAAGGACGCCAATTTTGTTTAGGAGCCACGTCGCACGACCGCGCAATTGTCTGTTAAAGTGACGCAGTCCCGAATCGCAAAAAGTGCTCTGGTCTTTGGGCAGCAATATGGTCCGGGGGTTAAGTGGTTAAATTGGATTGGTCTGTCAATGCATCAAAAGCTTCACTGCAGCACAGCACAGAATATTGTGCCGCTTCTCCCTCTCCTAGTTCTGCTGTACAGCAACGGCAAGAGGCCAATACCAAGTCAGATTCGGGAACTTATACCGCTTGGGCTGGATTCAGAAAGATCAGCGGATCTTTCTGCTGGCGTAACGTATCTCAGATACGTTATGCCGCCGTAAATTTGGGCGCAAGTTCCTTATTCAGAAAGAACTTGCGCCCTAAATTACGGCGGCGTAACGTATGTGGGTCGGCGTAAGCCCGCCTAATTCAAATGGGGATGTTGTGGGCGTGTTTTATTTAAATTTAACATGACCCCACGTATTTTACGTTTTTTTACGAACGGTTCATGCGCCGTTCGTAAAAGAATCCCAGTGCGCATGCTTGAAATTCCGTCGTCAATGCTTTAGACGTGAACGTAACTTATGTACAGCCCTATTCGCGAACGACTTACGCAAACGACGTAAAAATTCCAAAATTCGACGCGGGAACGACGTCCATACTTAACATTGCGTACGCCTCATAAGAGCAGGAGCAACCTTACGCCGAAAAAGCCTAACGTAAACGGCGTAAAAAAATAGCGCCGGGCGTACGTACGTTTGTGAATCGGCGTATCTACCTAATTAGCATATTCCTCGCGTAAATCGACGGAAGCGCCACCTAGCGGCCAGCGTAAATATGCAGCCTAAGATACGACGGTGTAAGACACTTACGCCAGTCGGATCTTAGGGAAATCTATGCGTAACTGATTCTATGAATCAGGCGCATAGATACGACGCCGCAACTCAGAGATACGACGGCGTATCTCCTACATGAATCCGGCCCCCTTGTATTTAAAAAATACATTTGTTGGTATAATAATAAATAAAGGATTGTATTAAATTGTGTATTGTATATCTGCACGAGGTTCAGTTTATTAATTCTCCGAAGATCATTTAAATCCGATTAATAATTATCGCCCATCATTCTGCATCCGGAATAAATAAAAGTGACATTTGATGTGTCCTCAGGTTCCTCTCTGGGGGAGTTTGTCAGATCCGGGAACGAGCTGCTGAAATCCTCCGTGGACCCCGAAGTGTTCGGCCTCTAAGAGGAGACGTCTGGAGGAACCAAGATGGCGGAATGTTGCTGCATTTCATTTTGTGCCTAAACAGTTTTTGTGCCTTTGTACTGTGCTCCTGTATCTGTGAGCGATACCAAAGTTAGATGTGCCGAGTTTACTATTAGGTGTAGAATAACAATTTGCACCGTTTACAAGTCCTTGGCCCGGATTCAGGTAGATTTGCCCCTTATTTGCGGAGGCGCAGGGCAGCGTTTTTGCCCTGTGCCCCCGCAAATTTACTGCGCTACCCGCGATTCACGGAGCAGTAGCTCCGTAAATTGCGTGTGCGCTGTGTAAACTTGCCCTGCGTAAGGGCGCCTAAAGTAAATGATCCCGTAGGGGGCGGGAATCATTTAAATTAGGCGCGCTCCCGCGCCGAGCGTAGAGCGCATGCTCCGTTGGGGAAACTTTCGCGACGTGCATTGCGGCAAATGACGTCGCAAGGACGTCATTTGCTTCAAAGTGAACGTGAATGGCGTCCAGCGCCATTCACGCATCACTTACGCAAATTACGTAAAATTCCAACGTCGCGACGCGGGAACGACGGGTATACTTTAGCATTGGCTGCCCCTGCTATTAGAAGGGGCAGCCTTACGCTAAACACGCCGTACGGAAATGACGTAAATTGCGTACGCAGGGCTCGCGCAACATTGTGAATCGGTGTTAGTATGCAATTTGCATACTATACGCTGAGCACAATGGGAGCGCCCCCTAGCGGGCATCGCTAGAATGCAGCCTAAGATATGCGTGGCATAAGAGCCTTATGCCACGCAGATTATAGGCTGCAGTCGGCGTTACGATGTTCCTGAATCAGGAGCATTCGTAACGCCGGGGCAAGTAAGCATTTGCGCTGTGTAACCTATGGTTACACAGGCGCAATTGCTTCTTGAATCTGGGCCATTGTTCTTTACTATTCTGTGTAGTTTGCAATGTTCAGTCACAGAGAAATACTTTGTTGCAGTAATGTTTAAAGGAATAAACCACTTTTTTTGTAGATCCATAAAGATTTAAGAGGAGGGGGGGTCCTCTTTAAAGCGGGGGTTCACCCTATTATACCATTACATTCGGCATCGTAGCGCGGGCTACAGTATGCCGATCTTACATTTTTTTATCCCCGTACTCACTGTGCTATGGATCATTGAAGATTCCGGGGAATGGGCGTTCCTATGGTGAGAGAAGGTGATTGACGGCCGGCCCTGGCACGTCACGCTCCTCCGGAAATAGCCGAAATAGGCTTGGCTCTTCACGGCGCCTGCGCATAGCCTGTGCGCAGGCGCCGTGAAGAGCCGAGACCTACTCCGGCTGTCTTCGGGGAGCGTGACGTGCCAGAGCCGGCCGTCAATCATCCTCCCTCTCCATAGGCACGCCCATTCCCCGCGGGAGTCGGAATCTTCAATGATCGATAGCACAGTGAGTACGGGGATTAAAAATTTAAGACCGGCATACCGTAGCTCGCGCTACGATGCCGAATGTAATGGTCTAATGATGTTGAGGAGGGTGAACCACCGCTTTAAGCTAAAAAAGGTTCTCAGTGTAGTAATGGAGGCCCCCGATCTTCTTCGTTCCTCCCCAGAGATGTGTCCTTGTCCCACTTAGTGTTCTTCAGTTATAACATTGTTCATAGAGAGCTGGTATAGCTGTATGGGTAAGGTGTCATTCTAGATTGTACCTGTAGGGGGCAATGTTAAATTTTGCCTCCCAGTTTCTGCATGGTGGAGTGTTTGGTTTGGTTTGTATTTCGTTTAGTGTGAGAACCCCTCCAAGTACTGATCTGTTATTTGAGGAACACATAGGTAGATTCAGGTAGAGTTAGGCTGACTTATCAGTAGATAAGCCGACCTAACTCAGAATCTACGCCGACTTATGTTTAAGTGTATGCTCAAACAGAGATATGCTTAAACATATCTAAGATAAGATGGCTTGCGCCGTCCTATCTTAGGTTGCAATTTTTCGGATGGCCGCTAGGTGGCGCTTCCATTGCGATCGGCGTAGAATATGTAAATGAGTTGATACGCCGATTCACGAACGTACGCCCGGCCGCCGCAGTAGTTTTACGCCGTTTCCGTAAGGCATTAGCAGGCCTAAAGTTATTCCATCTATTAGATGGAATAACAATGTTAAAGTATGGCTGCCGTTCCCGCCGCGAGATTCGAATTTTTTACGTCGTTTGCGTAAGTCGTCCGCGATTCGGGATTTACGTCGTTTACGTCCACGTCGAAATCAATAGGCCCGTGCGGCGTACGCAGCCGCAATGCACACTGGGAAATGTAGGCGCCCGGCGCATGCGCAGTTAAAAAAAAACGTAAAAAACGTGAGGTCAAGCCTCATTACCATAAAACACGCCCCCCTCCAAGACATTTGAATTCGGCGCCCTTACGCCCGCCCGCTTTAGGCTACGCCGCCGTATATTAGCAGGCCAGTACATTGAGAATCATGTACTTGCCTAGCTAACTTACGGCGGCGTAGCCTAAACAGGCTAAGCTATGCCGCCGCAAGTTTGCACCATTGTACCTGAATCTACCTAACAGACATTAGCCAGCACTTGGGGAAATACTTATATAAAGAGGAAATAACATAAAAAGGGAAGAAGGTTATATATTGCTGCTTAGGGACGCCACGTCCCTAGTATGGAGCCTCTAGTGAACTTCTACCGTTCCTAGATAGTGTTGCTCACGAATATTCGCATTGCGAATATTCGACTCGAATATAGCATATTCGAGAAATCGCGCTATATTTCGAATTTCGCGGTGAATATTCGCAATTCCGAATATTCGCATTTTTTCAATTTGATTTTTAAAACAGATCACATCCTATCGACGTCTAAAAGCATTGCTGGTATGATTAGAGACCCTGGGCCGAGTAGCTAAGCTGAGGCGATCCTTTTATATTGCCAAATTGAAAAAAAAAAAATTGCGATTTTTCGCTATTGCGAATGCGAAAATGATTGCGAATTTTCGATAACTGTGGTAGGAGAACTCTGATTGTCTCTGATGCAAAAGGGGGGGGCTTTGTGTATGTGTATGTTATGAATATTTGTATGTTTGATATTATTATTTTTTGTAAGAAGGAAAAAATTGCGCATACCTTAAAAAAAGGGGAGAATACAGCAGCAACTCAAAAATGTTATACAACATAAATTAATACAAGACAGAAAATGGAGTCGCTCTACAAGAATAAAAAATATGTCTAGTGACAAGACATGTGGGCAAATTATAAAATAAGCAAGCGCAAATAACTTGTGAAATACACAGTGAAACAAATATATAAAGAAATATAGTCCCAATAATAGAAAAATAATCTTTCATAAAAATGTCTTTGATATGTGAAGTGAAAAAAAGTCCAAAGCATGCAGCATGAACGTGTTCAATCTTCAAGGTGTTTGATTGACAAACGGCTGTGACAGATGGATAGAGTAAAGAATCACCACCAATGCAAAACACTTTTTATTTTATATTGTAAAATATCACGAATATTCTGAGCCAATCAGAGTGCTCCTTCTGCATTTGCCGAATATTCGCAATTATTTTGTATTGTAAGATATCAAGAATATTCTGAGCCAATCAGAGTGCTCCTTCCGCATTTGCCGAATATTCGCAATTATTTTGTATTGTAAAATATCAAGAATATTCTGAGCCAATCAGAGTGCTCCTTCCGCATTTGCCGAATATTCGCAATTATTTTGTATTGTAAAATATCACGAATATTCTGAGCCAATCAGAGTGCTCCTACAGCATTTCTCGAAATTGCGCAATAAATATCGCATTCGCATGTTGCGTTATTTCGATAAAATATCACGAATATTCTGAGCCAATCAGAGCGCTCCTCCAGCATTTCTCGAAATTGCGCAATAAATATCGCATTCGCATGTTGCGATATTTCGATAAAATATCACGAATATTCTGAGCCAATCAGAGCGCTCCTCCAGCATTTCTCGAAATTGCGCAATAAATATCGCATTCGCATGTTGCGTTATTTCGATAAAATATCACGAATATTCTGAGCCAATCAGAGCGCTCCTCCAGCATTTCTCGAAATTGCGCAATAAATATCGCATTCGCATGTTGCGATATTTCGATAAAATATCACGAATATTCTGAGCCAATCAGAGTGCTCCTACCGCAGTTATCAAAAAAATCGCAATTATTTTCGCATTCGCAATAGCGAAAAATCGCAATCATTTAATTTTGATAAAATATCACGAATATTCGAATTTAGCGAATATATCTCGAATATTCGAATATATATTCGAGATATATCGCGAAATCGAATATGGCATATTCTGCTCAACACTATTCCTAGACTGTGCAAAGTGACCAAGATCTTTTTTAGACTCCACACTTTTCCCACCACAGTGTATTGTTTTATTTGTTGATGTATTTATTTATTTTATTCAGCATTGACATTACAAGGTTATTTTTTCATGTTTGGTAGGAATAGATTACTTTTAACAATAAACTTAGTATATGCTGGAAACGTATAGTGTGTGCGAGTCCATCCATACATCCATCATAAAGGGTACAAGGCTACAACATACCTATATCAGCCCCCTATATATTCAGGGCCGCTGATAAGGCAGTACAGCCAGCCCTCCTGTACTGGGCCCAGGCCTCATCAGTTCAAAAGGCACCTGCCCAGGAGGGCTGGAAGTACTGCCCCCTATTGCCAACACCTGTGCCGTGCTGCCAGCTTCTACTTTTCTTTTCTCCTTCCAGCTGTGCTGCAGGGGGGTCGGTTCTAGTATCTGAGCTCAGGGCTGCTGTTAGAAAAAAATAATAATAATTATTAATAAAAATGCAATAAAACTATCCCCTATTTTGTAAACGCTATAAATTTTGCGCAAACCAATCAATAAACGCTTTTTTTTTTTACCGAAAATAGGTAGACTAATACGTATCGGCCTAAACTGAGGGGGAAAAAAATATATATCTTTTTTGGGGGATATTTATTATAGCAAAAAGCAAAAAATATTGCATTTTTTTTTTCAAAAATTGTCGCTCTATTTTTGTTTATAGCGCAAAAAACAAAAACCGCAGAGGTGATCAAATACCACCAAAAGAGAGCTCTGTGGGGGAAAAAAGGACGCCAATTTTGTTTGGGAGCCACGTCGCACGACCGCGCAATTGTCAGTTAAAGCGACGCAGTGCCGAATCGCAAAAAAGGGGCCTGGTCCTTTAGCTGCATAATGGTCGGGGTCTTAAGTGGTTAAAAAATATAACAAATATTTTATTACTAGAGAAGTATAAAAGGGGAGTAAACAAATGTTGACTCTCATATACAGACAACCATATATATATAAAAATATCACAACATAACAACAAATTTAGGGCCAGATTCACGTAGAAGTGCGGTGGCGTAACGTATCGTAGATACGTTACACCCCCGCAAGTTTTTATCGCAAGTGCCTGATTCACAAAGCACTTGCAATGAAAACCTACGGCCTCCGGCGTAAGCCCACGTAATTTAAAGGGGCGTGTGCCATTTAAATTAGGCGCGCTCCCACGCCGGACCTACTGCGCATGCTCCGTTTCGAAATTCCCGCCGTGCTTTGCGCGAACTGAGGTAATTTTTTCGAACGGCGACGTGCGTAGCGTACTTCCGTATTCTCGGACGTCTTACACAAACTACGTGAATTTTTTAATTTTGACGCGGGAACGACGGCCATACTTTATACAGCACATACGTGTGCTGTGTAAAGTTAGGGCACCCAAAACGACGACTAACTTTGCGACGGGAAACTAGACTAGCAGCGACGTAGCGAACGTGAAAAACCGTTGTGGATCGCCGTAACTCCTAATTTGCATACCTGACGCTGGTTTACGACGCGAACTCCCCCCCAGCGGCGGCCGCGGTATTGCATCCTAAGATCCGACAGTGTAAAACAATTACACCTGTCGGATCTTATGGCTATCTATGCGTAACTGATTCTATGAACCAGTCGCATAGATAGAAACAGAGATACTCCGTCGTATCTCCTTTGTGAATCTGGCCCATAGTGAATATAGAGAAGATAACGCTATATAATTGCCTGTTGGCCCAACATGTTTCACAGATTTCTTCTTCAGGACAGGATTTTTAAGGCAATATATTGGCTACAGAGAAATACAAAAGACAAACTTTAAGATATCAAACGACGACAACAATTTTATAATATGCGAATAAATTTCAATAAGAAACCAAAAATGAGACATTTACATGATACATAAGGGCATATAACATCCTAATTAGTGGGCTATGGCAATAGTGAAAGTCACATGTAGCGATGTGCAATTATGGCGAAACTCACCTATCTTGTCTGTGATACACAGATTGATAAAAATCCTGTTTGTTTAACAAATGGGGAGCAGAGAGGGGAGCATCAAGTCCAGCAATGGGAATCGCAGGGTGGGCGATGATCGATTGAGGATGAAGGAAGCCCTGCCAGAAAAAAAGTATGTAGTACGTCCACCATTAGAATATAATTATAATAAAGGACTTGTGCGCTGCTATGATAAAATTCATTATTGTGAACAAAAAAAAAAGGAACATTTGCCGTCATTCAACAAGTGAACTCACACTCATAGATATAAATATGCAAACAGTGTAAATAAATCCTATAAAATGTCTATCTTCACAACTAAAACAGAAATATTAAAACACAAAAGTGCAAACCATCAAAAAAAAAATGAAATAAATGAACAGAGGCCCGGATTCAGATACGAGTTACGACAGCGTATTAGAATCAGTTACGCATAGATTTCCCTAAGATCCGACCGGCGTAAGTCTCTTACGCCGTCGTATCTTAGGCTGCATATTTACGCTGGCCGCTAGGTGGCGCTTCCGTAGATTTACGCAAGGAATATGCAAATTAGGTAGATACGCCGATTCAGAAACGTACGTCCGCCCGGCGCATTTTTTTACGTCGTTTGCGTTAGGCTTTTTCCGGCGTAAAGTTACCCCTGCTATATGAGGGGGGTATCCTATGTTAAGTATGGACGTCGGGCCAGCGTTGAATTTTCCGTCGATTACGTCGTTTGCGTAAGTCGTTCGCAAATAGGGCTGTACGTAAGTTACGTTCACGTCGAAAGCATTGCCTATTTGCGGTGTAATTTGGAGCATGCGCACTGGGATACGTTCACGGACGGCGCATGCGCCGTTAGTCAAAAACATCATTTACGTGGGGTCAGCCATCATTACCATACAACATTGTAGAATTTGAATTCCGTGGGCTTACGCCGGACCACATACACTACGCCGCCTTTACTTAGGGCGCAAGTTTTTTCTGAATACGGAACTTGCGCCCTAAGTTACGGCGGCGTAAAGTATCTGAGATAAGTTACGGCGGCGTAAAGTATCTGAGATACGTTACGCCCGCCGATAGATACGAAAATGTATCTGAATCCGGGCCAGAAAGTCCAAATATTGAAAAAAAAGTCCAACACTCGTGATGATTCTGAGATGAGTAGGTGTCCCTCACACTTGCAAGTATCGTATTTTCCCGGCGTATAAAACGACCTTTTATACTTAAAAATATTCCTCAAAACTCGGGGGCCGTCTTATACGCCGGTACCTGTATGCAGAGTCTCAGTCAGACTGCAGGCGCCCATTGTTCAAAAGCCGCGCCTCCTCCTCGTGCTGTTCCGTGATAGGCGGAACACTCAGTTTCCCAGCAGAGCCTCTGTTTAGTGTTCCGCCTATCACGGATCTCTTCTCATCCTCGGCCTCTGACGAGAGGACATCCGCGATAGGCGGAACACTGAACACAGGCTCTGCTGGGAAACTGAGTAGTCCGCCTATCACGGAACAGCACGAGGAGGAGGCGCGGCTTTTGAACAATGGGCGCCCGCAGTCTGACTACAGGAGACGGTCAGAGAATGCAGACATAATACAAGAGATGGTCAGAGACTGCAGACATGGTACAAGAGATGGCCAGAGAATGCAGACATGATACAAGAGATGTTTAGAGACTGCAGACATGATACAAGAGATGGTCAGAGACTGCAGACATGGTACAAGAGATGGTCAGAGACTGCAGACATGGTACAAGAGATGGTCAGAGAATGCAGACATGGTACAAGAGATGGTCAGAGAATGCAGACATGGTACAAGAGATGGTCAGAGAATGCAGACATGGTACAAGAGATGGTCAGAGACTGCAGACATGGTACAAGAGATGGTCAGAGACTGCAGACATGTTACAAGAGATGTTTAGAGACTGTAGACATGTTACAAGAGATGTTTAGAGACTGCAGACATGGTACAAGAGATGGTCAGAGACTGCAGACATGGTACAAGAGATGGTCAGACACTGCAGACATGGTACAAGAGATGGTCAGAGACTGCAGACATGGTACAGGAGATGGTCAGAGACTGCAGACATGGTACAGGAGATGGTCAGAGAATGCAGACATGTTACAAGAGATGGTCAGAGAATGCAGACATGGTACAAGAGATGGTCAGAGAATGCAGACATGGTACAAGAGATGGTCAGAGACTGCAGACATGGTACAAGAGATGGTCAGAGACTGCAGACATGGTACAAGAGATGGTCAGACACTGCAGACATGGTACAAGAGATGGTCAGAGACTGCAGACATAATACAAGAAATGGTCAAAGACTGCAGACATGGTACAAGAGATGGTCAGAGACTGCAGACATGATACAAGAGATGGTCAGAGACTGCAGACATGGTACAGGAGATGGTCAGAGACTGCAGACATGGTACAGGAGATGGTCAGAGAATGCAGACATGTTACAAGAGATGGTCAGAGACTGCAGACATGGTACAGGAGATGGTCAGAGAATGCAGACATGTTACAAGAGATGGTCAGAGACTGCAGACATGGTACAGGAGATGGTCAGAGACTGCAGACATGGTACAGGAGATGGTCAGAGACTGCAGACATGGTACAGGAGATGGTCAGAGAATGCAGACATGTTACAAGAGATGGTCAGAGAATGCAGACATGGTACAAGAGATGGTCAGAGAATGCAGACATGGTACAAGAGATGGTCAGAGACTGCAGACATGGTACAAGAGATGGTCAGAGACTGCAGACATGATACAAGAGATGGTCAGAGACTGCAGACATGATACAAGAGATGGTCAGAGACTGCAGACATGATACAAGAGATGGTCAGAGACTGCAGACATGATACAAGAGATGGTCAGACTGCAGACATGATACAAGAGATGGTCAGAGACTGCAGACATGGTACAAGAGATCAATGCAACCTCACTGTGCCCATCAATGCAGCCTTACTGAGCATATGAATGCAGCCTTACTGTACATGAATGCAGCCCAGCCTTAGCCCAGGTTCACACTGGGCTGCAGGAGTGAAATCATGCAAGTTCAGCTGAACTCGCACACAATTTCACTCCCGTTGGCAGTCACGATTTCGGATGTGATTACAAAGACATCTGTGCAGATGTCAATGTAAATTGTGGGCCGAAATCTCAAAAAGTAGTACAGAAACTACTTTTTGAAATCGGTGCAGCGCCGCAGATGCGGTGTCGCACCGATTAGGACAGTGTCATTTCATGGGCTTAATGCCCATGAAAGCAGCCCAGCATTATGTCCATGAATGCAGCCCAGCCTTACTGTCCATGAAAGCAGCACAGCCTTACTGTCCATGAAAGCAGCCCAGCCTTACTGTCCATGAATGCAGCCCAGCCTTACTGTCCATGAAAGCAGCCCAGCCTTACTGTCCATGAATGCAGCCCAGCCTTACTGTCCATGAAAGCAGCCCAGCCTTACTGTCCATGAAAGCAGCCCAGCATTATGTCCATGAAAGCAGCCCAGCCTTACTGTCCATGAAAGCAGCCCAGCCTTACTGTCCATGAATGCAGCCCAGCCTTTCTGTCCATGAAAGCAGCCCAGCCCAGCCTTACTGTCCATGAAAGCAGCCCAGCCTTACTGTCCATGAATGCAGCCCAGCATTATGTCCATGAATGCAGCCCAGCCTTACTGTCCATGAAAGCAGCACAGCCTTACTGTCCATGAAAGCAGCCCAGTCTTACTGTCCATGAAAGCAGCCCAGCCTTACTGTCCATGAATGCAGCCCAGCCTTACTGTCCATGAAAGCAGCCCAGCCTTACTGTCCATGAAAGCAGCCCAGCATTATGTCCATGAAAGCAGCCCAGCCTTACTGTCCATGAAAGCAGCCCAGCCTTACTGTCCATGAATGCAGCCCAGCCTTTCTGTCCATGAAAGCAGCCCAGCCCAGCCTTACTGTCCATGAATGCAGCCCAGCCCAGCATTACTGTCCATGAAAGCAGCACAGCCTTACTGTCCATGAACGCAGTCCAGCCTTACTGTCCATGAATGCAGCCCAGCCTTACTGTCCATAAATGCAGCCCAGCCTTACTGTCCATGAAAGCAGCCCAGCCTTACTGTCCAGCTGGGCTGCTTTCATAGACAGAAAGGCTGGACTGGGCTGCTTTCATGGACAGTAAGGCTGGACTGCTTTCATGGACAGTAAGGCTGGACTGGACTGCTTTCATGGACAGTAAGTCCATGAAAGCAGCCCAGTCCAGCCTTACTGTCCATGAAAGCAGTCCAGCCTTACTGTCCATGAAAGCAGCCCAGTCCAGCCTTTCTGTCTATGAAAGCAGCCCAGCCCAGCCCAGCCTTACTGTCCATGAAAGCAGCCCAGTCCAGCCTTACTGTCCATGAAAGCAGTCCAGCCTTACTGTCCATGAAAGCAGCCCAGTCCAGCCTTACTGTCCATGAAAGCAGCCCAGTTCAGCCTTAGTGCCCATGAAAGCAGCCCAGCCTTACTGTCCATGAAAGCAGCCCAGTCCAGACTACTGTCCATGAAAGCAGCCCAGTCCAGCCTTACTGCCCATGAAAGCAGCCCAGTCCAGCCTTACTGTCCATGAAAGCAGCCCAGTCCAGCCTTACTGTCCATGAAAGCAGCCCAGTCCAGCCTTACTGTCCATGAAAGCAGCCCAGTCCAGCCTTAGTGCCCATGAAAGCAGCCCAGCCTTACTGTCCATGAAAGCAGCCCAGCCTTACTGTCCATGAAAGCAGCCCAGCCCAGCCTTACTGTCCATGAAAGCAGCCCAGTCCAACCTTACTGCCCATGAAAGCAGCCCAGTCCAGCCTTACTGTCCATGAAAGCAGCCCAGTCCAGCCTTACTGTCCATGAAAGCAGCCCAGCCTTACTGTCCATGAAAGCAGCCCAGCCTTACTGTCCATGAAAGCAGCCCAGCATTACTGTCCATGAAAGCAAAACATATGTATATAATGTTTGAGGGGTTCAGAATAATTTTCTAGCAATACATACTGAAGTGGTCATCGTTAAATTACTACGTTTGCGTACTAGAGGCCTTAGTGTGGTGTAAAAATGAAGCGTACTAGCAGTTTCATGTGAAGAAACGACGTGCAAAGACATCCAAAATGGCGTATAGGGACGTCCCTTTGTTTCTTATTAGAGAGACGTGGCAGTGCCAGCGGAAAGAGGCGTTTGTTTAGGTATTTTGCAGATCTCCATTTGTTAAAAGCAGGTCATGTGCCTTCAGCAAAACACCTAAAACAAGACCACCAAGACTATTCATTCCGGGGTCGTTCAAGAATTCAGCTATTTGCACAAAAGAATCGTACTGAGTCTTGGATCATTCAAAAGCACAACCGCAGCTGTGTCATCATGCGGTATACAATATGCCTCATAGTCATGGCGTCAGGTAAGTATTCGACTTTATTTCCTAATGTACGGTACATTTTATTGTGCAAAGTATATTCTGGTGGTTACTTTTCCTACGCTGCCGCCTTTATTTCTTGTATAAGTGCGAATTTGCCGTTTTTATATGTTTTTAATCATCTTTATAATCTACCGTAGTCCCGACTAGATGTTTTACACATACCGCAGGAAGTACGGTACGTCTTATGTGGTTCAACGGATGTTTATATCATCCTTTTCTGAATTTATTGTTACGAGTTGTAGGCAGTAAATAAATCGTATATAAAATGGATATTGTGAAGTATATTTAGACAATTAAAAGCATACTAGAATGTTTGGAGAACATGTGAAGACAAAAGACGGTTGCTAGTAATATATATGCATCAGGGGGTACTTTAATTTAGGTGACCCCAGCTTTGTGGTCACTTCTCTATCAATAACAATAGCAAAAAAAATCTCTTTTCGTCCATGGACGGACACAGCTCCTTAAATCTTGACATTTGGGTTATGTTCCTGTTCATAGGAGTGGACAAGAGGCTTTCCACTAAAAAGACTACCTACAAGTTAAGATTTAAGGAGCTGTGTCCGTCCATGGACGACAGAGAAAAAGGGTTTTTACGGTGAGTACAAAAAATCCTATTTTCTCTTTTCGCCCATGGACGGACACAGCTCCTTGAATCTTGACATTTGGGTTATGTTCCTGTTCATAGGAGTAGACGAGAAGGCCGCGGTGGAGGCTTCCCACTAAAAAGACTACCTACAAGTCAAGATTTAAGGAGCTGTGTCCGTCCGGAAAATAGGATTTTTTGTACTCACCGTAAAACCCTTTTTCTCTTTTCGCCCATGGACGGACACAGCTCCTTAAATCTTGACATTTGGGTTATGTTCCTGTTCATAGGAGTAGACGAGAAGGCCGCGGTGGAGGCTTCCCACTAAAAAGACTACCTACAAGTCAAGATTTAAGGAGCTGTGTCCGTCCGGAAAATAGGATTTTTTGTACTCACCGTAAAACCCTTTTTCTCTTTTCGCCCATGGACGGACACAGCTCCTTAAATCTTGACATTTGGGTTATGTTCCTGTTCATAGGAGTGGACAAGAAGGCCGCGGTGGAGGCTTCCCACTAAAAAGACTTCCTACAAGTCAAGATTTAAGGAGCTGTGTCCTGTTTTACGTCACCGCGTTCTGACACGATCGTTTTTTTAACTGATGGTGTGTGGGCGTGACGAACCATCAGTCAGCTTCATCGGTTAACCGATGAAAACGGTCCATCGGTCCGTTCTCATCGGATGGACTGATCGTGTGTACGCTGGGTGGGGAGTGGAGGAAAATCACTCCGCCAGGGAAGGCAAGGAGATAAGCAGGCGGCCGGCCGGCCGAGACTTGAGCCAAGGCAGAAGAACATGCGAATGGAGCTGAATAGACATGCACCCAAAATTTAAGAAATATTCCCTCTGCTCCGACCAGCACATGATCATCAGAAAGGGGGCACAGATGGAAAAAAATACACTCCCTAAGCTAGTAGGAGCGGCGGAGTGTAATTCAGAATTATATTTTTTTTAATTCTGCACTGATTGTCTTTGAAATTGCCCCAGCCCCTGTTCAAATCCAATCTGAAGACAAAACCGGGGACAGACTTGGTCCGGAGACAGTGTCCTCAATCCGGGGACTGTCCCTGGAAACCGGGGATGTCTGGTCACCCTATCTTATCCCTTTCACGCCGACGGAACGCATATATGCGTCCTCGGCTTTCGGGGGTTATACCGGGATGATGCCTGCAGCCGCAGGCATCATCCCGGTACCGTTGTTTAGAGCGGGCGATCGGCTATCCAGACATAACAACCGATGCGGCTAAAAGCCGCTCGGTTGTTATGCCGGAGGAGCGGGAGGGGACATCCGCCGCCTCTCGCCACTCTGACTGGGCCTCCCGTCCCACCGGGAGACCCGATCCCCGATCCGGCGCCTCCGTAGTCCAGGCGCGCTCTGAAACAAAGCCGTAAGCGGCTTTGAGTCAGTGTCCGCATTGAAAACACGGAAGCGACGTCATGACGTCACTTCCGGGTTTCTCGGCTGCCAATGGCGCCGGATTTAAAAAAGTACACAGTATTCAGCGATCTGAATACTTTGAAGTGCAAAGGAGGGATCGGGGGTCTTTTAGACCCCCGATCCCTCCATAAAGAGTACCTGTCACCACCTATTACTGTCACAAGGGATGTTTACATTCCTTGTGACAGCAATAAAAGTGATCAAAATGTAAAAAAAAAAAACACAATTTAATATTATAAAAAAAAAAAAAAATAAGAAAAGAAAAAATGTTTTAAAGCGCCCCTCTCCCTGCGAGCTTGTGCAATAAAGAAAACGCATACGGAAGTCGCGCCTGCATATGAAAACGGTGTTCAAATCACACATGTGAGGTATCGCCGCGATCGTCAGATCAAGAGCAATAATTCTAGCACTAGACCTCCTCTGTAACTCTAACCTGGTAACCGTAAAAAAAAGTTTAAAGCGTCGCCTATGGAGATTTTTAGGTACCGTAGTTAGTCGCAATTCCAGGAGTGCGTGCAATTATAAAGCGTGACATGCTTGGTATCTATTTACTCGGCGTAACATCATCTTTCACATTATGCAAAAAAAAATTGGGCTAATTTTACTTTTTCATTTTTTTTAAATTCATGAAAGTAAATTTTTACCAAAAAGTTGTGTTTAAATCACCGCCGCATAAATACCGTATGACATAAAATATTTCAAAAAATCGCCATTTTATTCTCTATATTCTCTGCTAAAAAATATATATATATATAATGTTTGGGGGTTCTAAGTAATTTTCTAGCCAAAAATATGGATTTTAACTTGTAAACACCAAATGTCAGAAATAGGCTTAGGCATGAAAGGGTTAAACAGGATTTATATAGCGCCAAACAGTTTGTGCAGAGCTTTACAACGTGAGGGCAGACATTACTATACAGTTACAACACAATTTAATACAGGAGGAATCAGGGGGCCTTGCTAGGGTTGCCACCCTTTCTTCAAGACAAAAAACAAATAGTATATACAGCAATATATATATATACAGCAAGGAGCAGTACCATTAGCCAGGCTGGGGGTCATACACAGAGATCAGGACAAGGCATGTACCAGAACGTAACGTAAGCCAGGCCAAGGTCAGATGAGGACGGGAAACCAACAGGACAGAGAGAGGATGGATGGATAGGCTGCAGGGCAGGGATTCAAGGTAACAGGTACACAGGAGGGACTAGATAAGGATAAGGTCAGGAACACGGTCAGAATGCAGGCTCAGAATCGGGTCACAGACAAGCAAGGTCAGGGCACAAGGAGAGAGATACCAAGGCAGGCATGTGAGGGCTTTCCGGGTATTTATGAGACTGCCAGTAATTGTCCTCGCGTAACACCTGAGCGCAGGAGGTGCTGCCTGCCCCACACTGCCAGAATACACCCACTGGTGGACACTGGTACTGCGATCCACGGGACCAACAGCGCCACCAGCGCATGAACCCTTTGCCGACACAAACATGTACGATTGCGTCGTCGTACAGTTTAGCTGCTCCGTTGAATCTTCTTAGAACATTCGACAAACACCATAAGCCTTTAACCGCTTGCCGACCAGCCGCCGCAGTTATACGGCGGCAGGTCGGCTGCGCGAGATCATGTAATATTACGTCATTTCGCGATTCAGCCAATAGGGGCGCGATCGGCAGGGGCGATCACCTTAGGGCACCCACGATCGCTCGTTACAGAGCGAGAACCGGGAGCTGTGTGAGTACACAGACAGCTCCCGGTCCTGTCAGGGGGAGAAATGCCTGACCGTCTGTTCATACAATGTATGAACAGCGATCAGTCATTTTCCCCAGTCAGTCCCACCCCCCCTTCAGTTAGAACACACACAGGGAACATAATTTACCCCTTCCTCGCCCCTTCCCTCTGTCCTGTTGGTTTCCCGTCCTCATTTGACCTTGGCACAGTGGCTGCGTTTAATGGCATGGCACAGTGGTGACAATGTATGGCACAGTGGCTGCGTTTAATGGCATGGCACAGTGGTGCAAATTGATGGCACAGTGACTGCATTTGATGGCATGGCGCAGTGGTGCGAATTGATGGCACAGTGGCTGCATTTGATGGCATGGCACAGTGGTGCGAATTGATGGCACAGTGACTGCATTTGATGGCATGGCACAGTGACTGCGTTTAATGGCATGGCACAGTGGTGCGAATTGAAGGCACAGTGACTGCATTTGATGGCATGGCACAGTGACTGCGTTTAATGGCATGGCACAGTGGTGCGAATTGATGGCACAGTGGCTGCATTTGATGGCATGGCACAGTGGTGCAAATTGATGGCACAGTGGCTGCATTTGATGGCATGGCACAGTGGTGCAAATTGATGGCACAGTGGCTGCGTTTGATGGCATGGCACAGTGGTGCAAATTGATGGCACAGTGGCTGCGTTTGATGGCATGTAACAGTGGCTGCGTTTGGGCACAGTAAGACTGCAATTTTTTTTTCCTTTGCGCCCCCCCCCAAAAAAATTTTGAGCATCAGCCGCCACTAGCTACCATGCCCTTAAATATAGTTCCTGACTGGTGTGAATCACTGAAAAAACAAATGCATACCACGAGAGTTAACAACCCCCAAACTTTACAAGACATACAAATACAAAGTTACATTTTTAGAAATCATCTCTTACCCTTTTCAGCAGCAATGACTTCTTTCATAAAACAAAATGATTAAAACATTCAGGAATCTTCTCCATTACTGTAATCAATGGTAAGTTTTAAGTAGACAAGAGGAAACAACATCTTGTAAAGGAGATGATTTGTAAGTAGGTCTCAACTTCCTGAGAAGACCCCATCACAGGAGAAATGTACGTTCCAGCACGCCATGGCCATGTATTTTCCACACTTGGGGCAAAATGTATGTTCCCGAAAATAGAAGGTCCAGGTTGTCATTGATGAAAGGTTGTGAATAAAAAAAAAAAAAAGGAATCAAAGAAAAATGTTCACAAGCAAAGCCTGTTATACAGAGGAATCCACCCAAAGGTCTACAGAGCTAGCAGGACTGTCGGAGCTGATAAAGTGCGTGCTTGTGGTGAAACATTTCCTCCCTCACGTGTGGTTTCCTTTACACCTTGTATGCTCATAAGAGAGAGATGAGAAGTTTTGTATTGTTCTGCCAAAAAATCGTTTTTCTCAACCCAATGCAATATACCTGCTCAAAGGCACAATGGCCTCCGCCCAATCCGGTATGCCTGCCTAGATAGAAACAGTTACATAAAATAAATCAGATTTCTGCCACTGACAGCACTGTTGCTATAAACAAATATTTGAGGGAATTCAAAAAAGTATTTAAAGTGGAACTTTAGTCAGAAAATTAAAGCGGAGGTTCACCCGCACATGACACTTTTTCCCCTTAGCTTCATGCTCGTTTTGTCTAGGGGAATCGGCTAGTTGTTTTAAAATATGAGCTGTACTTACCGTTTACGAGATGCATCTTCTCCGTCGCTTTCGGGTATGGGCTGCGGGACTGGGCGTTCCTTCTTGATTGACAGTCTTCCGAGAGGCTTCCGACGGTCGCATCCATCGCGTCACGATTTTCCGAAAGAAGCCGAACGTCGGTGCGCAGGCGCAGTATAGAGCCGCACCGACGTTCGGCTTCTTTCGGCTTCGAGTGACGCGATGGATGCGACCGTCGGAAGCCTCTCGGAAGCCTGTCAATCAAGAAGGAACGCCCGCTCCCGAAGACCCATACCCGGAAGCAACGGAGAAGATGCATCTCGAAAACGGGTAAGTACGGCTCATATTTTAAAACAAATAGCCGATTCCCCTAGACAAAACGAGCAGAAATCAAAGGGAGAAGAGAAAAAAAAAAACGAATTGGGTGAACTCCCGCTTTAATATGTTGGGTGGTATTATTGGACCTAGGAATTCCTTAATATATAAAGATATTCTTTTTCTCTTTTAAATATAAATTATTATTTTAGATTACTTTATTCTTTATGCTTATGTAAACTGCCCTACTCTTATCACATGGTGATGAGCATATGGAATTGCTGGATATTAGAGGCAGTTAGTAAGAAGGGAATGATTGATATGAAATATGTTTAAATGATTATATTTCTGTATGCTATTGACATATATCCTGCTATTTTTTTATTGTATACTTCTTTTAATGAAAATAAACTTAAAATTTAATGAAAAAAAAAAATCATATTTCTGCCACTGACAGCACTGTTGCTATAAACAAACATTTGAGGGAATTCAAAAAAGTATTTAAAGTGGAACTTTAGTCAGAAAATTAAGTCCTGCTAGATGACATCAGGCTGTATATAAAGAGACTTTTAGGTAGATTCAAGTAGATGTGCCTAAACTTGCGGCGGCGTAGCTTAGCGTGTTTAGGCTACGCCGCCGTAAGTTAGCGAGGCAAGTACATGATTCACAATGTACTTGCCTGCTAAGTTACGGCGGCGTAGCCTAAAGCGGGCGGGCGTAAGGGCGCCTAATTCAAATGTGTGTAAGGGGGCGTGTTTTATGTTAATGTGGCTTGACCTTACGTTTTTGACGTTTTTTTTTCTACTGCGCATGCGCCGGGCGCCTACATTTCCCAGTGTGCATTGCGGCTAAGTACGCCGCACGGGCCTATTGATTTCGACGTGGATGTAAACGACATAAATCCCGATTAGCGGGCGACTTACGCAAACGACGTAAACATTTAGAATCTCGAAGCGGGAACGGCGGCCATACTTTAACATTACTATTCCATCTAATAGATGGAATAACTTTAGGCCTGATAATGCCTTACGGAAACGGCGTAAAACTACTGTGGCAGCCGGGCGTACGTTCGTGAATCGGCGTATCTACTAATTTACATATTCTACGCCGACCGCAATGGAAGCGCCACCTAGCGGCCATCCGAAATATTGCAATCTAAGATAGGACGGCGCAAGCCGTCGTATCTTAGATATGTTTAAGCGTATCTCTGTTTGAGCATACGCTTAAACATAAGTCTGCGTAGATTCTGAGTTAGGTCGGCTTATCTACTGATAAGCCGGCCTAACTCTTACTGAATCTACCTATGTGTTCCTTCCAATAAAGTTCTTATTCCTGTTTGACCTTCAACATGGAGCTTTTTCTCGTATTTGGGGGAGAATTATTCTTATGGGGTCTTATTCGGCTGGTTGGCGTGTCTGGTAGCTGCCATGGGTTTGGGAATGGAATATCCTAAACGACTTTAACCCCTTTCATACACGGGGGGTGTCGTTACAAAGTCCATGCAGAAATCCTTAAATCAGTGCAAAAGGTATAGCATACATCAAATTAACATTAAAGTCCTTGCAATCAATTCCTAAATGAGTCTGTCCTGCCGTATCCTGTCAGAGAATGTAAATGTTCTTAGCTTGAATACCGCCGCCGATCCACCACCTGAGCACCCCTTTGGTAATGCACTCACCACAGTTAAGAATTGGATGAGCCTAATAACTCCTCAACTAGTGGGACACCTGGAGCACTTCTCTAGATCACCAGAGATCTTTCCTGGAATAGCTCAGCTTTATTAAAAATAAAGTACTGTATATACTCGAGTATAAGCCGACCCGAATATAAGCCGAGGCACCTAATTTTACCACAAATAACTGGGGAAACGTATTGACTTGAGTATAAGCCTAGGGTGAGAAATGCAGCAGCTACTGTAAGCGGAAAAGAGGTTAAACAATGGCCATTTGCACGCCTCACTGTGCCCATTGCATGCCTCACCTCACTGTGCCCATTGCATGCCTCACCTCACTGTGCCCATTGCATGCCTCACTGTCCCATTGCATGCCTCACCTCACTGTGCCCATTGCATGCCTCACTGTCCCATTGCATGCCTCACCTCACTGTGCCCATTGCATGCCTCACTGTGCCCATTGCATGCCTCACCTCACTGTGCCCATTGCATGCCTCACTGTGCCCATTTGCACGCCTCACCTCGAGAATGTAAAGAGAAAAGCTCTTATCAATATCAGTTTGTGATTTCTGCAGCGACATAAGTAATTGTATCAGCAATAAGTATCATGGCATTATTGCATCAACATAAAATCAGAAACCCAGCATATTAAATGGCATTATTGCCTCACCTCATTGTGCCCACTGCAGCCTCACCTCACTGTGCCCACTGCAGCCTCACCTCACTGTGCCCACTGCAGGCGCTCACCTCACTGTGCCCACTGCAGGCGCTCACCTCACTGTGCCCACTGCAGGCGCTCACCTCACTGTGCCCACTGCAGGCGCTCACCTCACTGTGCCCACTGCAGCCTCACCTCACTGTGCCCATTGCAGCCTCACCTCACTGTGCCCATTGCAGCCTCACCTCACTGCAGCCTCACCTCACTGTGCCCACTGCAGCCTCACCTCACTGTGCCCACTGCAGCCTCACCTCACTGTGCCCACTGCAGCCTCACCTCACTGTGCCCACTGCAGCCTTACCTCCCTGTGCCCATTGCAGCCTCACCTTACTGTGCCCATTGCAGCCTCACTTTGCGTCCTCTCGTCCGTGATAGGCGGAACACTGAACACAGTATCTGCTGGGAAACTGAGTGTTCCGCCTATCATGGAACAGGACGAGGAGGAGGCGCGACTTTTTAACACTGGACACCCGCAGTCTGACTCTGCATGTCACAGATAATCTGGTACACATACTCGAGAATAAGCCAAGGGGGGCATTTTCAGCCTAAAAAAGGGTCTGAAAAACTCAGCTTATACTCGAGTATATACGGTATATATATATTTAAGTCATTTATTAGAAACACCAAACCTCCACATACTAAATATGGTTACAAGATGCATCCATAAAAACAATGTATCAAATACAGAGTCGCGTCTTTCTTACCACCGCTTGGAATTCAGAGAATCACTTGCCGTGATGAGACCCAGGATGACGCTCTTTGTGATTGACCCCTGCCCATTGCCTGAGATACAGCGATTATAAATTATAATCACTTGCAGAATTGAGCGATAGTGATTTGTGGGGAAATTCGTCATCAAAAAATAAAAGTAATGACAGCGACAATTCTGCAACTGAGCAAATTTCAGTGTTTTTTTATTTGATTACACTATTGAATAATTTTTATTATAATTACATTATTATTTGTTATAATTATTTATCGTTATTTATTATATTATAATTTATGATTTTGTTTTTCAAACTTTATCATACCCGGGATGTCTACTAGACTCTTGTTTGGACAGATTTAAAGCGGGGGTTCACCCTAAAACGCGAGCTACGGTATGCCTTTATTTTATTTTTTGGCGCCGTACTCAGTTTAATTCTGTAGTGAAGTTTCAGTAGGCGTTCCTATGCAGAGGGAAGATGATTGACGGCTGGCTATGGCGCGTCACGCTTCCCGAAAATAGCCGAAATAGGACGTGGCTCTTCACGGCGCCTGCGCAGTCAGCTCCTAGTCTGTGCGCAGGCGCCGTATAGCGCCGCGAAGAGCCGAGACCTACTCCGGAAGTGTGACGCGCAATAGCCGGCCGTCAATCATCTTCCCTCTGCATAGGAACGCCCATTCCCCGCGGGGAGTCTGAAACTTCACTACGTGATTAAACTGTGAGTACGGCGCCAAAAAAATAAATAAAGGCATACTGTAGCTCACGCTAGTATGCTGGATTTAATGGTAGAAACTTGTTTTTTAGGGTGAAACACCGCTTTAAGTGAGTTATTCCTAAGAATTACAGGCCTACAATGTAAAACGCCAAATTTCCATGCAAAATAATGGTACCGCTTTCAGCACCTAAAACCCAGAAAGAATCATACCGCCAGGGAGGTTTATACATCCTGCATCAAATTCATGAAAGCATTGCAATAGTTTCCGTAACAGTTTACACAGCTACCACAGAATCATGTAGTTCTTATATGCATCACATTTATGATGTTTGGTTGTGGCTGCAACAAATCAAAAAAATATCAGTTCATAGCTAACGAAACTGAAGGTAATTAACCACTTTCCACCCGTAGGCAGTGTTGCCAACCGTCCGTATTTTTACGGACAGTTTGTAAAAACGGGCACTTTTTTCCCCCGTTTGTAAATGTCCGTGGTTGCGGGAATGTACCAGTAAAAATAGCCGAGACGGTTCGGCTTGGAACTGCGCATGGAGATTGGAGGCAGGGGGTGATGGTGGATGCGGTGGCACCGCAGAGAGGGATGGAGGCAGGGGGTGTTAGTGGCAGGGGGTGTTGGTGGCACAGCAGAGGGGGATGGTGGCACCGCAGAGGGTGGTGGATGGAGACAGGGGACGATGGGGGCAGGGGGCCTGGGGAAGATTGGAGGCAGGGGGTGTTGGTGGCAGAGGGGGATGGAGGCAGGGGGTGTTGGTGGCAGAGGGGGATGGAGGCAGGGGGTGTTGGTGGCAGAGGGGGATGGAGGCAGGGGGTGTTGGTGGCAGAGGGGGATGGAGGCAGGGGGTGATATGACTAAATAATTTGCCCTTATTATATCAAAAATAACAAAAATATGTTTTTTTTAACCTTAATATCTACCTTAAATCACATTGCTATTTGCCTAGCGTACTTGTTTGTAGCCTAAATACTGAAATTTGCACCTACAAATTTAATTTAGTAACTTTTGTGAAATTCCAGTAAAAACGTGGCTGCGTCAGTAAATTTAGAGTATCGTGCCAGTAAATTTCAATCTGGCAGGTTGGCAACACTGCCCGTTGGACATTTTATGATGTCCTAGACTTGAGGTGGAGATATCTGGATGTTGCCTGCAGCTACAGATATCATCCAGATGTCTTTGTTTTTAGCTGGCGATTCCCTCTCTTCTAAAAGCCACCCTAGTGGGTGATTACCAGTCGGGTTCTTTTTACAGGCAGCCCCCTCCTGCAGCCCAACAGCGACTCTCCGGGCTCTCCCGTGCAATTGAGGAGCCGGAAATCCCGCTGTGGCGGTTGGTTCCCATAGAGCTGGCCATGGACCTGATGGTCCCCCGGCTATCTCTATGATCCTGGGAGGCCAGAAGCGACATCATGATGATGTCACTTCTGGCTCCGGCAGATGTGAATACTGCCATTTTTCCCCCTGGAAAGCAGAGATCGTTGTTTTTTTGATCTCATGCTTTCCAGGGTAGAGGAGATATCTGGGGTCTTATTGAGTAAGAGCTGTGAAAATGTGGAACAGACTCCCTCCAGAGGTGGTTCTGGCCAGCTCAGTAGATTGCTTTAAGAAAGGCCTGGATACTTTCCTAAATGTACAGAATATAACTGGGTACTGACATTTATAGTGGGGTGACCAGACATCCCCGGATTAAGGACACTGTCCCTGGACCAAGTCTGTCCCCGGTTTTGTCCCCGGATTGGATTTGAACAGGGGCTGGGGCAATTTCAAAGACAATCAGTGCAGAATAAAAGATAAATAAAAATCTGAATTGCACAACCCTGGCCCGGAGCTCTTACTAGCTTAGGGGGTGGAAAAAAACATTATCTGTGCCCCCTTTCTGATGATCATGTGCTGGTCGGAGCGGAGGGAATATTTCTTCAGTTTCGGGTGCATGCCCATTCAGCTCCGCTCGCATGTTCTTCTGCCTTGGCTCAAGTCCCGGCCAGCCTCCTGCCTGTTTATCTCCTTGCCTTCCCTGGCGGAGTGATCTTCCTCCGCACCCCACCCAGTAGTAGGCGGGGCCCGGAGAGTGAGACTTGACAGGCTGTGAGGCGGCGGGGGCGACGGTCAGAGAGTTGCTGATTGCCGCCATTACAAGTAAAAAAAAAAATATGTCCCCAGATTTAATTTTTAAAATCTGGTCACATTAATTTAAAGGTAATGTTGATCCAGGGAATATCCAATTGCCTCTCGGGGGATCAGGAAGGAATTTTTGTAGCAAATTGTATCATGCTCTGCTGGTGTTTTTCGCCTTCCTCTGGATCAACTGTGGGTATAGAATTGTGTATATGGGATTGTTTGATATTTTTTATTTGTTTATTTATTTTTATGGTTGAACTAGATGGACTTGTGTCGTTTTTGCAACCTGACTAACTATGACTCCAGATGTCTCCATAAAGAGGACCGGTCATGCCTTATTCCTAATGCAAAGAATGTTTACATTTCTTGTAAAAGGAATAAAAGTAATCCAAAAAAAATTAAAGGGATAGTGTAAAAATAAAAATAAAATAGATATATATATTTTTTTAACCACTTAAAGGGTTTGTAAAGGATTTCTTTTTATCTTAATAGCTTCCTTTACCTTAATGCAGTGTTGTTTTCATGTCCTCATTGTTCGTTTTTGCTCTCAAGTTGCTGTAATTCTTCTCTGATCTCCACACTTCCTGGTTGTCTGTTTCCTGATGACCACAGTACTGGGAGCTTTCTCTCTGTGGTCACTAATCAAGGAGGTGTGATTACTGTGTGTCTAAAACCCCACAGCACCAATCAGTTTCGTTTTCCAAACCATCACTGCCCTGTAATGGCTCTGTACAGCAGAGAGGCAGGAAACAGCATGCAAAAACAAAACTAGAAACTGCAGGTACATTATATGATTGATTTTTATCTATTTTTAATAGTTTTTAAAAGGAATCAGTTAATTATTATGGGCCAGATTCAGGTAGCCTTACGACGGGCGTATCAGTAGATACGCCGTCGTAAGTCCGAATCCCCGCTGTCGTATATTTAAGCGTATGCTCAAACTGAGATACGCTTAAATATTGCTAAGATACGACCGGCGTAAGTCTCCTACGCCGTCGTATCTTAACTGCATATTTACGCTGGCCACTAGGGGCGTGTACGCTGATTTACGCCTAGAATATGTAAATCAGCTAGATACGCCTATTCACGAACGTACGCCCGGCCGTCGCGGTAAAGATACGCCGTTTATGTAAGGGGTTTTCAGGCGTAAAGATAAACCACCAAAAATATGGCGCAGTATGGACGTCGGAACCGCGTCAAATTTTTCGTCGTTTGCGTAACTCGTCCGTGAATGGGGCTGGCCGTAATTTACGTTCACGTCGAAAGCATTGATGATTTACCGATGTCGTTTGGAGCATGCGCACTGGGATACGCATGCGCCGTTCGATCGTAACGTCATTTAAGTGAGGTCACACTTAATATACATAAAACACGCCCACAGCTTCAACATTTGAATTAGGCGGGCTTACGCCGGCCCTAATACGCTACGCCGCCGTAACTTCGGCCGCAAAATCTTTGAGAATACCATACTCGCCTCTCAAAGTTACGGCGGCGTAGCGTATGTAGGAGATACGCTACGCCCGCCTAAAGGTATGTGAATCTAGCCCTATGTCTCTATACCCTGTAAACAGTAATTTCAGCAAAAAAAATGTTTTATTTACAACTCCTTTAAGAAATCCAATTTTATTTGTGTTTATTGTTTGTTTCATTGGCTGCTAGGACACAGTCACCAGTGTCCTAGTAACCAGTGACGTGGGGGCACACTGACAGTGGGTGGAGCCTAAAGATCTGTTTGATTGACAGTCGGCAACCTCGGATGGATTCCAAAGCTCTATTCGGTCTAATAGTGTCTTTGAAATCCATCCACTGTCTTCTGCTGTCAATCACAAGGCAGATGGACCCGACGGAGAACTATAGCTAGATTCACAGAGAGCGTCCTAACTCTGAATCTACGCCGTCGTAAATTTAAGCGTATTCTGGAAACCAGATACGCTTAAATTAGGCTAAGATACGAGCGGTGTAAGTCTCCTACGCCGTCGTATCTTAGGGTGCATATTTACGCTGGCTGCTAGGTGGCACTTCCGTTGAGTTCGGCGTAGAATATGCAAATGAGCTAGATACGCCGATTCAGAAACGTACATGCGCCCGGCGCATTTTTTTACACCGTTTACGCAAGGCTTTTTCCGGCGTAAAGTTAGTCGAACAAATAGCTGGCCTAGTCAATGTTAAGTATGGCCGTCGCTCCCGCGTCGAAATTTGAAATTATTACGTTGTTTGCGTAAGTCGTCCCTGAATGGGGCTGGACGTAATTTACGTTCACGTCGAAACCAATACGTCCTTGTGGCGTACTTTGGAGCAATGCACACTGGGATATGTCCACGGACGGCGCATGCGCCGTTCGTGAAAAACGTCAATCACGTCGGGTCACGAGTTATTTACATAAAACACGCCCCCCTCATCCACATTTGAATTAGGCGCGCTTAGGCCGGCCCATTTACGCTACGCCGCCGTAAGTTAGGAGGCAAGTGCTTTGTGAATACAGCACTTGCCTCTCGGACTTACGGCGGCGTAGCGTATATGCGATACGCTACGCTGCCTCAAAATTAAGCCAGTGTATCTGAATCTGGCTACTAGTCTCAATGGCCCAGATTCAAGTAGAATTGCGTGATATTTGCGGGGGAGCAGGGCAACGATTTTGCCCTGCGCCCCCGCAAATATTTTGCGCTGCCCTCGATTCACGGAGCAGTAGCTCCGTGAATTGCGAGGGCGCCCCGGCAAATTTGCCCGGCGTAAGCGCGCACAAGTTAAATGATCCCGCCGGGGGCGGGAATCATTTAAATTAGGCGCGCTCCCGCGCCGAGCGTACAGCGCATGCTCCGTCGGGAAACTTTCCCGACGTGCATTGCGGCAAATGACGTCGCAAGGACGTCATTTGCTTCTAAGTGAACGTGAATGGCGTCCAGCGGCATTCACGTTTCACTTACGCAAACACCGTGAAATTCAAATTTCACGGCGCGGGAAGGCCGGCTATACTTTAGCATTGGCTGCCCCTACTATTAAAAGGGGCAGCCTTGCGCTTAAAGTAGCCATACGGAAACTCCGTACCTGCCTTGCGCGGGGCCCGCGCAAGCTTGTGAATCAGTGGTAGTATGCAATTTGCATACTACACGCTGATACACAATGGGAGCGCCCCCTAGCGGCACACGCAAGAATGCAGCCTAAAATCTGCGAGGCATAAGAGCCTTATGCCGCGCAGATTTTAGCCTGCAGTCGGTGTAACAAGGTTCCTGAATCAGGAGCACTCGTTACACCGGAGCAAGTAAGCACTTGCGCTGCGTAACCTATGGTTGCACGGGCGCAAGTGCTTCTTGAATCTGGGCCAATGTTTCCCACCCAACAACTCAATTCCACTGCACCTGTTGGGTGGGGGAGCCTGATGGGGAAATCTGAGAGACTAGTTCCCTACCAGATCCACTTTGCCTATGATCGACAGCAGATGGTTGCTGCATGATTCCATAGCTGCTATTGGTCTGATTAATGGAATCCACCCACTGCCAACCCCACAATAAAACTCCTTCTCCATTCGCCTGTTTGCGTTACAGGATATAAATGGAAATGTACTTCAAATGTACAATAATTTCCCTTTTGCTAGGTAGTGTTGAGCAGAATACGCCATATTCGATTTCGCGATATATCACGAATATATAGCCGAATATTCGAGAAATATTCGCTAAATTCGAATATTCGTGATATTTTATCGAAATGAAATGTTTGCGAAATTTCGCGAATGCGAAAATAATTGCGAAATTTCGACAACTGCGGTAGGAGCCCTCTGATTGGCTCAGAATATTTGTGATATTTTATTGAAATTTCGCAAAATGCGAATGCGATATTTATTGCGTAATTTCGACAACTGTGGTAGGAGCACTCTGATTGGCTCAGAATATTTGTGATATTTTATCGAAATTTCGCAAAATGCGAATGCGATATTTATTGCGGAATTTCGACAACTGCGGTAGGAGCACTCTGATTGGCTCTGATGCAAAAGAAGGGCGGAGAAAATAATCGCGCGATATTCCGATTGCCGAATAATCGCATTGCGATTTTTCGGCAAGATAAAATGATTACTTCAGCTACTCGGCCCAAGGTCTCTAATCATACCAGCAATGCTTTTAGACGTCGATGGAGATCTCTAGGATGTGATCTGTTCTAAAAATAAAATTGAAAAAATTCGAATATTCGGAATAGCGAATATTCACCGCGAAATTCGAAATATATCGCGAATACTCGAATATGCCATATTCGAGCCGAATATTCGCAATACGAATATTCGTGAGGGGGCTCATTGCGCCTGGGGCTCTTCTTCAAGTGGGGCTATTCTATAAGTGGAAACACTTCTGCCTATGCACTTGTCTGAAGAATTCTTCTCTGTCTCTTTACAGGTATGTTTCAGCTGTCTGAGATCCACCCAGAATTGAAAACGGATGTGTTTTCTCTAGTTTAAATGTCTATGGTATGTTTCAGCTGTCTGAGATCCACCCAGAATTGAAAACGAATGTGTTTTCTCTAGTTTAAATGTCTATGGTATGTTTCAGCTGTCTGAGATCCACCCAGAATTGAAAACGAATGTGTTTTCTCTAGTTTAAATGTCTATGGTATGTTTCAGCTGTCTGAGATCCACCCAGAATTGAAAACGAATGTGTTTTCTCTAGTTTAAATGTCTATGGTATGTTTCAGCTGTCTGAGATCCACCCAGAATTGAAAACGGATGTGTTTTCTCTAGTTTAAATGTCTATGGTATGTTTCAGCTGTCTGAGATCCACCAAGAATTGAAAACGGATGTGTTTTCTCTAGTTTAAATGACTATGGTATGTTCAGCTGTCTGAGATCCACCCAGAATTGAAAACGGATGTGTTTTCTCTAGTTTAAATGACTATGGTATGTTCAGCTGTCTGAGATCCACCCTGAATTTGAAACATTGCTGTCTGTTTTGTTTATGTCTATTTGATAATACTGGCATGTTATTTTTGCTTAACCCTCTGTAGATCTGTCCACCTTACAATGCTTTATCATCTCCCTTGACTTACCCAAAATCACGGCCCATTAATTTTATTGCCCTCTTGCTGATCTGTTTTTGAACTAAGAATTCTGCCCTGTTGATCAGCATACATTTATTACCTCCTGATTAGATAATTGAAATGCACCCACCCCCCTATCTCTGTCAGTATAAATGTAAGCATCCTTTTGGGGGAAGCATTAGCAGGGGGCTCATTGCGCCTGGGGCTCTTCTTCAAGTGGAAACACTTCTGCCTATGCACTTCAGCGATTGCAGAAAGCAAGACAAACTTTTAGTTTGCTGTTCATGATCCAGGTATATATTCTTTTTTTTTTTTTTTTTTTTTGTTTACATTCACATTCTTCCCCTTCGAAAATGCACTCTCTACCACTCCTTCTGACAGTTGTGTCTTCTATCCTCAAACTTTCTTCCAGTCACCCCTCTGGTCCACCCTACACCCTCTATATATCGCCCTCACTTCTGTCCTCTCCTTATTACTGAATAAATAAATAAATAGTGCAGCGCAAGTGAATATGCCTAAAAATTCAAATAATCAAAAATAGATACATAATAAAAAATAAATACATAAAGTCCATAGAGTGCAAAGTGATAAAGGTGCTCCAAAAAATATACAGTGGTGATATATAGTGCAGAAATCTTCATCAGATCTGTGACCCATAGGACAGGATAATCCTCCACCAAGGCTAATGGATGGCCTCTCACCTCAGCGATTCGACCTGTGGCTAGGTCAAAAAGCAAATATCATATCCTCCACACAGTAAATGGCAAGCAGCTTTCAGGGTTCAACTCCAAAAACGTCCACCAGATGGAACCAGCAAGCAATAAACAAATAATCTCCCATAGATCATTCAATGGACCGAGAAAGAGTAAAACAAACACACTCTAAGTGTTCACTGCTTAAAAGGTTTAATAATCACAACAAAAGTTTAAAAACCACTCACATTGTAAAGCACTCTGGTCCGAGTGCAAAGATAGCAGCTTGTACCGCAGCTCAGAGGCCCGGATCAATGTGTACAGCGTGTGTAGGTCTCTGTGAGGCAAACGTGGATGACGTCGTCGTAGCTCCTCCCCCTCGTACGCGTTACATCCCAATGTAGGCGGGACTTCATCAGCATGGGGCGGGGATCAACGCAGACGTCCCACAACACTATATATACAATACGGTTGCCATAGCAGCACAAAAGGAGCCAATTGACTAGCGCCATCTGGTGTTTGCAAAGCAACACGCCAGGCAAAGGTAAAATAAAATCTAAATAGTATATTTAAAAATAGCCTGAGAATAGCGCCATCTTGTGTACAAACACAAGACTGAAGATACTTAAATCTTAAGGGACAATATTCAGTCAGGCAATCAGGTTAAAACCAACCAATTATTTAAAAATATATAAAAAATATATAAAAAATATATTTAGACGTCATCCGCATCTACCTCACCTAAGACCAAAACATTTACATTACAAGTTTACAATATATAACTGCATCAACATATAAAGGCAGTTCAAGCTAGAAAAGCAATTATAGTAAAAATTATAAATAATAAAAAATTATATAGTAATACCCAAATAAAAATTTGGATACCTATAATAAAACATAACATTAAAATACAATCCCCAAAGTACTTCTCAACGATTAGATATAAAGCAGTTGAGATCGAACTCAACGTTCAATCCCAACGGCACAGAAACCTTCATCTCGTATATCCAGAACGATTCTCGTTTACTCAATTGCCGAATATAGTGACCTCCTCTCCAATGTCTGGTGACTTTCTCTATACCCCAAAATTTGAGGCATTTGGGGTCCCTCTGATGATGGTCTCTAAAGTGTTTGGATACGCTGTGGGTCTTAATGCCACGCTTAATGTTGCTCACATGCTCACCCACTCTCGCGTGCAATTCACGTGAGGTGCGCCCTATGTACTGTAACCCGCAGTCGCACTCGAGCATATAAACTACGCCCTCTGTTGCGCAGGTGATCAACTGCTTTATCGGATACTCTACATGGGTAACATTGGAAACAAAAGATTTACGTTTTTTAATATTCCGTTTTGCATGTTTGCATGTGGCACACCTACCACAGGCATAGAACCCGGACAGGAAATTAAAAAGCCTAGGACGAGGAATGACAGGTGGGTCAGTGACTCCAGGTGCCAATCGGTCTCTAAGTGAAGGTGCCTTTTTATAGATAAATTGTGGGCGCTCAGGAAGGACAGGACCAAGAATTACATCTCCCTTTAGTATCGGCCAATATTTGGCAACAATTTTCTCGAATGCTTTATGTTGAACATTAAAATCCAATAGCATCTTGAAACTAGTTTTTCCTACATCATCTTTGGGAGGATTGTCCTGTATCATCAGATTTCTATCTGTTGTCCTAACTTTTTCTATTTCTTGCTCTATCAAGGGCTTAGAATATCCCTTTGCAACAAATCTAGTGGCCAACTCACGGGACTGCACCAGGAAATCGGATTCCCTGGTGCAGTTTCTCCGCAGTCTCACAAATTGGCCACGGGGTATGTTGCACAACCACAATCTGTGGTGACAACTATTTAATGGAATATATCCATTCCTGTCCACCGATTTAAAGTGGTTCTTAGTCACCAATCTAGATTCTGACTTGGATATCTCCAAGTCCAGAAAGGTCACCTGTTCCGTAGAAACGGTCCAGGTAAGGACTATACCCAGTTGATTGGCATTCAACCTTGTCATAAAGGCATTTAAAGATGGCATATCACCTTCCCAGATGAGCACCAAATCATCTATATACCTTCGATAGCAACAGAGCTGAGGCGGCATATCATGGAAGATCGCATCTTGCTCCCAGTGGGCCATAAATATATTGGCCACACTGGGAGCAAAACGAGCTCCCATTGCTACTCCGCAGCGCTGAAGAAAAAACTGTTTATCAAACCAAAAATAGTTTTTAAGTAGACAAAATTCCAAACTATCCAAAAGGAAACGTACATGCTCAGGGTCCAGATTAGTGGACTCCAGAGCCCATGCAACCGATGTGAGGGCTGCATCGTGCCCTATAATGGTGTACAAAGACCCCACATCGGCTGTCACCAGTATCGTTCCAGGTGTACATGTAATGGAACTCAAAATTTGGATAATTTGCTTAGTATCTCGTAGATATGCAGGCAACTTACAGACTAACGGCTGCAAAAACACATCCAAATATTGCCCTAATCGAGAACTGACTGAGTCGACCTGGAGTCACTGACCCACCTGTCATTCCTCGTCCTAGGCTTTTTAATTTCCTGTCCGGGTTCTATGCCTGTGGTAGGTGTGCCACATGCAAACATGCAAAACGGAATATTAAAAAACGTAAATCTTTTGTTTCTAATGTTACCCATGTAGAGTATCCGATAAAGCAGTTGATCACCTGCGCAACAGAGGGCGTAGTTTATATGCTCGAGTGCGACTGCGGGTTACAGTACATAGGGCGCACCTCACGTGAATTGCACGTGAGAGTGGGTGAGCATGTGAGCAACATTAAGCGTGGCATTAAGACCCACAGCGTATCCAAACACTTTAGAGACCATCATCAGAGGGACCCCAAATGCCTCAAATTTTGGGGTATAGAGAAAGTCACCAGACATTGGAGAGGAGGTCACTATATTCGGCAATTGAGTAAACGAGAATCGTTCTGGATATACGAGATGAAGGTTTCTGTGCCGTTGGGATTGAACGTTGAGTTCGATCTCAACTGCTTTATATCTAATCGTTGAGAAGTACTTTGGGGATTGTATTTTAATGTTATGTTTTATTATAGGTATCCAAATTTTTATTTGGGTATTACTATATAATTTTTTATTATTTATAATTTTTACTATAATTGCTTTTCTAGCTTGAACTGCCTTTATATGTTGATGCAGTTATATATTGTAAACTTGTAATGTAAATGTTTTGGTCTTAGGTGAGGTAGATGCAGATGACGTCTAAATATATTTTTTATATATTTTTTATATATTTTTAAATAATTGGTTGGTTTTAACCTGATTGCCTGACTGAATATTGTCCCTTAAGATTTAAGTATCTTCAGTCTTGTGTTTGTACACAAGATGGCGCTATTCTCAGGCTATTTTTAAATATACTATTTAGATTTTATTTTACCTTTGCCTGGCGTGTTGCTTTGCAAACACCAGATGGCGCTAGTCAATTGGCTCCTTTTGTGCTGCTATGGCAACTGTATTGTATATATAGTGTTGTGGGACGTCTGCGTTGATCCCCGCCCCATGCTGATGAAGTCCCGCCTACATTGGGATGTAACGCGTACGAGGGGGAGGAGCTACGACGACGTCATCCACGTTTGCCTCACAGAGACCTACACACGCTGTACACATTGATCCGGGCCTCTGAGCTGCGGTACAAGCTGCTATCTTTGCACTCGGACCAGAGTGCTTTACAATGTGAGTGGTTTTTAAACTTTTGTTGTGATTATTAAACCTTTTAAGCAGTGAACACTTAGAGTGTGTTTGTTTTACTCTTTCTCGGTCCATTGAATGATCTATGGGAGATTATTTGTTTATTGCTTGCTGGTTCCATCTGGTGGACGTTTTTGGAGTTGAACCCTGAAAGCTGCTTGCCATTTACTGTGTGGAGGATATGATATTTGCTTTTTGACCTAGCCACAGGTCGAATCGCTGAGGTGAGAGGCCATCCATTAGCCTTGGTGGAGGATTATCCTGTCCTATGGGTCACAGATCTGATGAAGATTTCTGCACTATATATCACCACTGTATATTTTTTGGAGCACCTTTATCACTTTGCACTCTATGGACTTTATGTATTTATTTTTTATTATGTATCTATTTTTGATTATTTGAATTTTTAGGCATATTCACTTGCGCTGCACTATTTATTTATTTATTCACTTTGAGATATTTTTTGGATTATATCTGCAGTGCTGGCTTGCAATCTATTTTAGTTTAGTCTTATATTATATTTTTTTCCAGCGCTGAATCACTTTATTACTCTTCTCTCCTTATTACTGCACTCACCAACTCATGCTAATTCTAAAGTCAAACGCCCAATGCTCCAAATCACTGGGGCAGGTCCACTCATATAAATCGCATTCCCACATTACCTCCCTCACCCTCCTGCTTCTCCTATCCTCTGGTGATATCTCCCCAAACCCTGGGCCTCCTTCATCCAACTGTGCTCAACGCACCCATTACCCTACACCCTCTGGGTGCAGCCGCAATGCACACAATCTAGTTCCCATTTCTCTTCTTCCCATGACCAGACTCCCTTTCTCCTGTGCCATTTTGAACGCTCGCTCCGTCTGTAACAAACTCACATCCCTCCACGATCTCTTTATCGCAAACTCATTTCATCTACTCGCCATCACTGAAACCTGGCTTCACGAATCCGACACTGCGTCTTCTGCTGCTCTATCCCACGGTGGTCTTTTTTGGACTCACTCCCCCAGACCCAGTGGACGCAAAGGAGGGGGTGTTGGAATCCTTTTAGCCCCACATAGCACCTTTCAGGTACTTCACCCACCTCCCTCTCTGTCACTCTCCTCATTTGAGGCGCATTGCATTCGTCTCTTCTCCCCAGTTTCTCTAAGGATAGCTGTGATCTACCGCCCCCCGGTCCAGTATCCTCCTTTCTTGATGACTTCTCTGCCTGGCTACCCTACTTTCTCTCTTCTGAAATCCCCACAATTATTCTTGGCGATTTCAACATCCCTACTAATGCTAACACTCCTGCAACTTCCAAACTTCTCAGTCTAACCTCCTCTTTTGACCTGAAGCAATGGATACAGGCTCCTACTCACTCTGAAGGCAATACCCTTGACCTTGTTTTTTCCCACCTATGCACTCCATGCAACCTCTCCATCGATCCTTACCCCCTCTCTGATCACCACCTTATTAATTTCACGCTCTCCCTCTCCTCCGTCTCCTCTTCCTCCAAATACCTAACAGTCACTCGTAGAAACCTTCAGCATATCAATCCTTCTCTTCTACACTCTGTGACTGACCACCTCTATGACAAAATTGCACCTCTGTCCTGCACCGACCTAGCCACTTCTGTCTACAACACTTCACTTCTAGCATCACTGGACAGACTGGCCCCCCTCACCACACGCAGAATAAGGCCCCGCCCCCTTCAACCCTGGCAAACTGATGATACTAGAAATCTGAAAAAACACAACCGTGCTCTCGAGCGCCAGTGGCGCAAGACTAAGTCCCAGGAAGACTTCGTCCAGTATAAATCTGCCCTCCAAAAATACAATTCCAGCCTCCTCGCTGCCAAGCAGACCTACTTCATCACCCTCATTAAAAACCTATCATCCCGTCCCCGTCAACTCTTCTCTACCTTCAACTCTCTCCTTCGTCCTCCACTGCCTCCACCCACTAACTCAATCAACGCCCAGGAGATTGCCAATCACTTCAAACAGAAGATTGATACAATTCGCAAGGAGATCTCTACTGTTCAGACATCCTCCACACCTCACACCTCATGCACACAGGTACAGTCACTACTTCCCTCGTTCAACCCCACCACCACAGAGGAGGTCGCTAAATTACTAACCAATGTCCATCTTACCACCTGCGCTCTGGATCCTGTTCCCTCACAAATGTTACGTTCACCCTCTTGCTCTATTCTACACTCTCTTACCCACATCTTCAATCTCTCCCTCTCTTCTGGCATCTTCCCTAACTCTTTGAAACATGCACTAGTCAGCCCCATACTTAAAAAGCCCTCACTGGACCCATCCAATCTTGACAACCTACGCCCCATCTCCTTGCTCCCCTTTTTATCCAAACTCCTTGAACGTCTAGTCTACAACCGACTGAGCGTCCACCTTGCTGACAATAACCTTCTTGATCCCCTTCAGTCTGGATTTCGTCCTCAACATTCCACTGAAACTGCTCTCCTAAAACTAACAAACGATATACTAACGGCCAAAACCAAAGGACACTATTCTGTGCTCCTACTCCTGGACCTCTCTGCTGCCTTCGATACGGTTGACCACCCACTCCTCCTCAAAAAACTCCTTTGGTCTCTGTGACTTTACTCTTCGCTGGTTCTCTACCTACTTATCCAACCGCACCTTCAGCGTTACTTACAACTCTACTTCCTCCTCTCCTCTACCATTCTCTGTTGGGGTCCCCCAAGGTTCTGTTCTTGGACCCCTCCTATTTTCAATCTACACCTCCTCCCTGGGTCAGCTGATAGCCTCCCATGGCTTCCAATACCACCTCTACGCTGATGACACTCAAATCTATTTCTCTACCCCTCAACTCACTCCTTCATTTTCCTCACGTATCACTAATTTACTATCAGATATATCACTTTGGATGTCACGTCATTTCCTTAAACTCAACCTATCCAAAACGGAACTTATAATTTTTCCTCCCCCACGTGCCTCTTCCCCTGATCTCTCTGTCAAAATTGATGGCACAACTATCAGCCCATCCCCACATGCCAAGGTCCTAGGTGTAGTCCTGGACTCTGAACTCTCCTTTACGCCTCACGTTCAATCACTGTCCAAATCTTGCCGCCTCAACCTCCGCAACATCTCCAAAATACGCCCCTTTCTAACCAATGACGCCACAAAGCTCTTAATTCACTCCCTGGTCATCTCTCGCCTTGATTACTGCAATTCCCTTCTCATTGGCTTACCGCTGCATACTCTAACCCCCCTTCAATCCATCATGAATGCTGCGGCCAGACTTATCCACCTTACCAACCGCTCTGTCTCTGCTACTCCTCTCTGTCAATCCCTCCACTGGCTTCCGCTCGCCCAACGAATTAAATTCAAAATACTAACTACAACCTACAAAGCCATCCACAATTCTGCCCCCTGCTACATCACTGACCTTGTCTCCAAATACCAACCTAATCGCTCTCTTCGTTCTTCTCAAGACCTCCTGCTCTCTAGCTCTCTCATCACCTCTTCCCATGCTCGTCTACAGGACTTTTCCAGAGCCTCTCCAAGCCTATGGAACTCCTTACCCCAAACTATCCGTCTATCTCCTTCTCTTTCAGCTTTTCGAGGATCCCTGAAAACCCTCCTCTTCAGAGAAGCCTATCCTACCCACATCTAACAACTGTATTTTAACTTTGCCCACCTGATCACCCCCCACATCTACTACCCTCTGTTCCACTTCACCCTCCCTTCTAGATTGTAAGCTCTAACAAGCAGGGCCCTCTGATCATTCCTGTATTAAATTGTACGGTAACTATAATGTCTTCCCTGATGTTGTAAAGCGCTGCGTAAACTGTTGGCGCTATATAAATCCTGTATAATAATAATAATAATAATAATAATAATATTTTATCGAAATTTCGCAAAATGCGAATGCGATATTTATTGCGGAATTTCGACAACTGCGGTAGGAGCCCTCTGATTGGCTCTGATGCAAAAGAAGGGCGGAGAAAATAATCGCGCGATATTCCGATTGCCGAATAATCGCATTGCGATTTTTCGGCAAGATAAAATGATTACTTCAGCTACTCGGCCCAAGGTCTCTAATCATACCAGCAATGCTTTTAGACGTCGATGGAGATCTCTAGGATGTGATCTGTTCTAAAAATAAAATTGAAAAAATTCGAATATTCGGAATAGCGAATATTCACCGCAAAATTCGAAATATATCGCGAATACTCGAATATGCCATATTCGAGCCGAATATTCGCAATACGAATATTCGTGAGCAACACTATTGCTAGGTGCCTTTTTAACATTTCAAAATAGGAGTCATGGCATAAAGAACAGAGAGACCAGCCATAAAAATCTGGAGAGAACACTATAAGGCCCCGTACACACGACCGAGTTTCTCGGCAGAATTCAGCCAGAAACTCGATCGGAGCTGGATTCTGCCGAGAAACCCGGTCGTGTGTACACTTTTCACCGAGGAAGCCGACGAGGAACTCGTCGGGCTAAATAGAGAACATGTTCTCTATTTCCTCGTTGTTCAATGAGGAAAGTCGGCCCGCCGAGATCCTTGGCGGTTTCAACACAGAACTCGACGAGGAACTCGATGTGTTTGGCACGTCGAGTTCCTCGGACGTGTGTACGGGGCCTAAGAAGAAACATTGGAGCATATTGGCCCATAAGGCATTAACTTTTCTTTGCTCCCATTTTAACCACTTGCCGCCCGCCAATGACAGATTGACGTTGGCAAAGTGGTTGTAGAATCCTGAGTGGAAGTCATATGACGTCCTCAGGATTCTGAGCTGCTGCGCGCCCCCGGGGGCGCGCATCGCGGCGATCGTTGTTGCAGGGTGTCAGTCTGACACCCCGCAACACCGATCTCGGTAAAGAGTCTCTCACGGAGACTCTTTACCATGTGATCAGCCGTGTCCAACCACGGCTGATCACGATGTAAACAGGAAGAGCAGTTGACGGCTCTTCCTCACTCGCGTCTGACAGACGCGAGTAGAGGAGAGCCGAACGACTGCTCTCCTGACAGGGGGGGTACGCGCTGATTGTTTATCAGCGCAGCCCCCCCTCGGATCGCCACACTGGACAACCAGGGAAGCCCACCCTGGACCACCAGGGAAGGGCAAACTGAAAAAAAAATGCCCCCAAAAAAAAAAAAATGCTAAAAAAAAGGCTGAAAAAAAAATCATAAAAAAAATAAAAGATGCCAATCAGTGCCCACAACTGGGCACTGACTGGCAACATAGGTGCCGCCCCACAGTGTCCATCAGTGCCACCCCACAGTGCCCATCCATGCCCAGTGCCCATCTGTGCCACCCATAAGTATCCATCAGTGCCACCCATAAGTGCCCATCAGTGCCGCCCATCAGTGCCGCCTATGTGTGCCCATCAGTGCCACCTTATCTGTGCCCGTCAGTACAACCTCATCGATGTCCATCAGTGCCATCTCATCAGTGCCGCCATATCAGTGCCCGTAATTGAAAGAGAAAACTTACTTATTTACAAAAAAATTAACAGAAAAAAATAAAAACGTATTTTTTTTTCAAAATTTGTAGTCTTTTTTTAGTTGTTGCGCAAAAAAAAAAAATCGCAGAGGTGATCAAATACCACCAAAAGAAAGCTCTATTTGTGGGGAAAAAAGGACGCCAATTTTGTTTGGGTACAATGTAGCATGACCGCGCAATTGCCATTCAAAGTGCGACAGTGCTGAAAGCTGAAAATTGGCTTGGGCGGGAAGGTACCTAAGTGCCCTGTATGGAAGTGGTTAATTCTCCATTTTTTTTTTATATTACCAAAAATAAATATATCCCAGTATTATAATTTAGAAGGGTCCACCAAATAATTTTCTGTTTTTTCATTTTTTTTTCCTCTCCAGGTTTTGCTGCTGGAGTTCAGGTGCTCCCCAATCTTCACATCCCGATGCCAGAGATATGTTGTATCAGCCCTGGAATGGTTATTCACATCTTTGCTGGTAATCAACAAATTGGAAAGTATGACAATTCCTTACAAGGCCTCAATGGATATCACAACCGCCTCCAGCTTGACCGCGAGATCGGAGCCCTCGTTGTGAAGAATTGGTCACAGGTGGATGGCCTAAGCTTCAGAATCAACATAAAACCCCCTGAAAACAGTAATATTTCTTCATATGATGGGTACTACAATGTCAACATGAACGGTGAGTAGATATGTGCATTCCCGTTTGTACGAAAATGTTCATTTTCGTACCCGCAGAATAATGTGTACATACGAAAAAATTTAAGCACCAAAATACGAAAACGACGGGATTACGAATGAGTCACATAACGAACAACCGCAAATATGAACGAACGATCCGACGAAAATACGACAAAACGAAAACGGCAAAAGAACGAATATGACATCTATAACAAAAGACTTGCATTCTTTATTTTGTTTGAATCCTTGTTCTGTTCGTATTTTGATTTTCAGTCGTATGTTCATATGACATCTAACAAAAGATTTTCATTCTGTATTTTGTTTGAATCCTTTTTCTGTTTGTATGTTCATATGACATCTTATAACAAAAGATTTGTATTCTGTATTCTGAATTCCTTCTTTCTGTTCGTAATTTGGTTTCAAAATACAGAATGCAAATCTTTTGTTATAAGATGTAATTTTCGTTTTTTTTTAATGGACAGTGAGTGTAGTTAGTTAGTGAAGCAGCTTCTCTTTTGTGCTGAGTACAGTAGTACAGTAGAGCCAAATAAACTTTTCTGTGGATTTTCGTCTGAAGGGAGAGATCAGTTGGCCAGACTTTTGAACCTGGAACCCAAAAATGGTTTTCTGATGGAGTTTAAAAACGAACGAACGTTCGGTAAAACGATCGTTTTTATGTTTGTTGTTAAAAAAGTCTGACCAAGTGTATGGGGCTTAACAATAGTTAATATGGATGAGCCGCGTGTTGAAAGTGCCGCGAATCCCGCAATATATTTACGAAAGTACAAAATGATGAAAATTCACGAAAATTATTGTCTAACAAGTAACGAACATGAATTAAACAGAATAACGAACCATCCCGCATGTACGAAAATAAAACGGTAACCAAAATACGAAACGATCGGAATACGAAAAAATCGCGTTGTACGAAAAACGAACGGGAACGAACAGGAAAACGGGCGTCTTACGAAAAACGAACGGGAACGAACAGGAAAACGAGCGTCTTACGAAAAACGAACGGGAACGAACAGGAAAACGAGCGTCTTACGAAAAACGAACGGGAACAAACCTACGGAACGATACGAAACAGAACAAAAAAAAAACGGAAAAAAATTCTGTGCACATGTCTAACGGTGAGTTAGTGATGACGACTCGATTTCAAGACCAACTCCCACTCAAAGCCATTTCACTTTTGCATAGGCAATGGTGGAATGATTGACCTGCTGTGCTTTCAAAGTCTCTTGGAGACTCCCAAGAGTCATTAAAAAAAGTTTCACTCCCACCTAGTTGGAATCCCCCATACAGGGCCGCCATCAGGGGGGTACAGGCAGTACACCTGTAAGGGGCCCGGATCGCAACCCCCTTTTGTTTTTATAAAAAAAATATATTTTTTATATATTTTTTTATTTCTTTTTTTTTCTTTTTCTTTTTTTTATATATGTATTTTTTTTTATTAAAGGGCCCAGAGGTCCCCAGGGCCCCGGATGGAAACCCCCTTTTTTTTTATATATACATTTTTATTATTTTATTGTTTTTTTATATATTTTTTTATTTTATTTTGTATTAAAGGGCCCAGAGGTTTCTCTTGTTTCTTTTTATTAAAGGACCCAGAGGTCCCCAGGGCCCCGAATGGCAACCCGAGTCAGGATTTAAAAAAAAAAATTGCTCATATTGCAAAACGCTCATTAACCGCGTTACTCACAATCCGAGGTTCCGCTGTACTGCAATATTAATTGGCAACACCACTTAGTTTTCCAACTAGTCCAAATTTTTTTTGTAAAATCTAACCGGAGTTAGAACCAAGAGTCCTCTCAGTTTTCTGACTTTGTTTTCCTCTGCAGGGGAGGTTGTTTCACGTAGACGGGTAATCACTGGTAGGAACGGATCCGATCTTCACATCCCGGTGCCAGAATTATGCAGCTCCAATCAGGAAATAGTTATTGACCTCTTCACTGGTGTAAACAAAATAGGAACCTATCACGATTCTCTAGAGGGCCTCGAAGAATACCAAAATCGCTTCCGGTACGACAACAAGACCTGTGAGTTCATCCTGAAGAACTGGACCCCAATGGATGGCCTAATCTTCAAAGCTCTTATGCAAATCGTTAAAAATGGTCAAAGAGCTGAATATGATGTGCATTACAATGTGTCCATCAATGGTGAGTCAAGACAGGATCTTAATCTGCTCCTTTCATTTTTTAGGTGATCACTTATTGCAAGGGTTTGACAAATGTTCTTGGAATCTAGGAGCCAGCTAAAAAAGTTAGGAGCCAGAAAACGCGCCCCGTCCCGACGAGCTCGGGCGCAGAAGCGAACACATACGTGAGCAGCGCCCGCATATGTAAACGGTGTTCAAACCACACAAGTGAGGTATCGCCGCGATTGGTAGAGCGAGAGCAATAATTCTAGCCCTAGACCTCCTCTGTAACTCAAAACATGCAACCTGTAGAATTTTTTAAACGTCGCCTATGGAGATTTTAAAGGGTAAAAGTTTGTCGCCATTCCACGAGCGGACGTAATTTTGAAGCGTGACATGTTGGGTATCAATTTACTCGGCGTAACATTATCTTTCATAATATAAAAAAAAAATGGGGATAACTTTACTGTTGTCTTATTTTTTAATTAAAAAAAGTGTCATTTTTTCCCAAAAAAGTGCGCTTGCAAGACCGCTGCGCAAATACGGCGTGACAGAAAGTATTGCAACGATCGCCATTTTATTCTCTAGGGTGTTAGGATAAAAAATATATATAATGTTTGGGGGTTCTAATTAGAGGGAAGAAGATGGCAGTGAAAATAGTGAAAAATTACATTAGAATTGCTGTTTAACTTGTAATGCTTAACTTGTAATACCAACGGCCACCACCAGATGGCGCCAGCTCACATCTGGTGGTAATAACTTGTAATACCAATGGCTCACCACCAGATGGCGCCAGCTTCAGAGCCAAGTCACCAGGACCCTAGCCGAGCCCTGACTTATTGGCTTGTAGGGAGGTGCAGTCTACTTTCTCCACTGCAGTTGGTGAAGGAGTCAAGAGAAACACAGTTCTTCTATGGTCTCTTGGGTCACTGGGGAGGCATCCAATTACATATTGCTACCCCATGTGACTCTGGCAGCCATCTTGGGTCAGGCAGAGCCTATTTAGGGCCCTGGCTCCCAGGTTTGACCTCTTTTTTGAGTTGGTAGGGTAGGGACAAACCCCCCAACTGGTAGGGACAGAACTAGCAGCAAGGTAAGATTCCAGCGGAGGAGGGTAGGTGTAGGGCTCGCCACATTCTTCCCCCTCTCTACAGATGCTGACATTTCAGCTGCATTCTGCTCTCTAACTGCTGTTGGAAATATGAGTGTTCCTGGTTGGGCTGTTCTCCCACCGGGTTTTTTGTGAACTGTTACTGCATTATTTAAATACAAGTTCTTTCATTGTGTATCACCCTCTTGTAGTGCTAGCAAATTCTCGCAGGCTTGGCTGGCAGCCAAACCTGTCTCTGTTTGATCCCTGGGTCGGAAGGAAGCCAGGGAGAGCTGGGTGATTCACAGGCAGCATCATTGAGACCTTATTTCCAGAATGTGCTGGAACCTTCTGGAAAGAAAGGAGGAGAGGTAAGGTGGAGCTACCTTGAGTATTCTGAGGGCCCTGACCAATCCCCAACTTGGATTTGCAGGGGGCAGGCCTCCTTAAATACTTAGGGTATGCCCAGCTAGGGAGGAGTTGTGTGGGTGGAATCTGGAGATAGAGTCTTAGGCTGTTGTGGCCTTTCGGGGAGCTCCCCAGTCTAGGTGTCCTGGACAGGAGGCACGGGAGCAAGTAGAGGACTTGCACCGACGTAACGACGGGAAAAACCTTCATGGATCGCCGTAACTGCTAATTTGCACACCCGACGCTGGAATACGATGCAAACTCCACCCAGCGGCGGCCGAGGTACTGCATCCTAAGATCCGACCTTGTAAGTCAATTACACCTGTCGGATCTTAGGGCTATCTATGCGGAACTGATTCTATGAATCAGCCGCATAGATACGACGGTGTATCAGGAGATACGCCGTCGTATCTCCTCTGTGAATCTGGCCCTTAGTTCCTATATGGTTTCCTGGGTCACTGAGGAAGAGATCCAATTGAAAGCTGACAACCCATATGACTCTGGAGACCATTTTGGGTCAGGCAGAGCCCTTTTAATGCCCTGGCTCCCATGTTTGGCGCGCGTTTGGTGAGTTGGTAGAGTAGGGACAGGTACCCTGCCTGTGAAAGACAGTACTAGTGCTAGGGAAAGCTTCCTGATAAGCGCAGGGTCGCATCTCTTCTGGAAAAAACTTCCTGATTGGGCACGAGATAGCCAGGCCGCATTCTGTCCCCTTTTCTGCAGACGCTGTCAGTCCGGCTGGAATCTGCCTCTTCATGTTGTTGAAAACTGTGAGTGGAGCTGGCTGGTTAGCTGTTCCACCGGATCATTTGAATTAGGCGGGCTTGCGCCAGAGAATTTACGCTACGCCGCCGCAACTTTACAGGCAAGTGCTTTGTGAATCAAGCACCTGCCCGTAAAACTTGCGGCCGCGTAACGTAAACGAGATACGTTACGCCGCCGGAGTTTTACTCCATTCTACGAGAATCTGGCCCATGGTGTCCTGTTTACCATTATCATTGAAAGTAAAAGTAAAAGAAAATCCCAAATTTTGGGTTGTCCCCAGAAAAGTAATAGAGGGGAAAAATTTTGAGTTGAGTTGAGGGGTATCTTAACCGGTTAAGACCCGGACCAATATGCAGGTTAAGGACCTTGCCCCTTTTTGCGATTCGGCACTGCGTCGCTTTAAATGACAATTGCGCGGTCGTGCAACGTGGCTGCCAAACCAAAATGGCGTTCGTGCCCGGCGGGCGCAATCACCGCCGGGCACCCGCGATCGCTCGTTACAGAGCGAGAACCGGGAGCTGTGGGTGTAAACACACAGCTCCGGTCCTGTCGGGGAGAAATGCCTGATTGCATGTCCATATAATGTATGAACAGTGATCTGTCATTTCCCCAAGTCAGTCCCACCCCCCCCTTCAGTTAGAACACACCTAGGGAACATAATTAACCCCTTCCTTGCCCCCTAATGTTAACCCCTTCCCTGCCAGTGACATTTTTACAGTAATCAATGCATTTTTATAGCTCTGATCGCTATAAAAATGCCAATGGTCCCAAAAATGTGTCCGAAGTGTCCGCCATAATGTCACAGTACTGATAAAAATCGCAGATCGCCGCCATTACTAGTAATATATATATATTAACATAAATGCCATAAAACTATTCCCTATTTTGTAGACGCTATGGGGCAGATCCACAAAAGAATTACGCCGGCGTATCTATTGATACGCCGGCATAATTTTAAATTTCTCGCGTCGTATCTTTGTTTTGTATCTACAAAACAAGACACGACGGCATCTGGGATCGATCCGACAGGCGTACGTCTTAGCTCGCCGTTGGATCTAAGATGCAATGCGCAGTTAAAAATAAAAGGTTGTTTACGTTGGGTCACGACGTATTTACATAAAACACGCCCCCCATCACAGAGATTTGAATGCCGCGCCATTACGCCGCCAAAGATACACTACGCCGCCGTAACTTACGGCGCGGATTCTTTGTGGATTTGAAAAAAAATAAAAGTAAGTTACGGCGGCGTAGTGTATCTTAGATACGCTGCGCCCGGCAGATAAATGCGTCCCGGTACGTGGATCTGCCCCTATAACTTTTGCGCAAACCAATCAACGCTTATTGCGATTTTTTTTTTTTAACGAAAAATATGTAGAAGATTACGTATCGGCCTAAACTGTGGAAAAAAATTGTTTTTTTTAATATATATATTTTTGGGGGATATTTATTACAGCAAAAATGTAAAAAATATTCATTTTTTTTTCAAAATTGTCGCTCTATTTTTGTTTATAGCGCAAAAAATAAAAACCGCAGAGGTGATCAAATACCACCAAAAGAAAGCTCTATTTGTGGGAAAAAAAGGACGCCAATTTTATTTGGGAGCCACGTCGCACGACCGCGCAATTATCAGTTAAAGCGACTCAGTGCCGAATCGCAAAAAGTGGCCTGGTCATTGACTAGCTAAATGGCCTGGGGCTGAAGTGGTTAATGTATGTGGCCCGAACGGGAAGTATAATGAGGGAGGGGAAGAGAAAAGGGAAGACATTTTTGTCTTTTAATATTTTCTTGTGATCTCTAAGTGCTATACCCAAACATAAATGATGTGTTATGTGTAGATAAGTACTGTGGCCCGGATTCAGATACATTTACGTATCTATCGGCGGGCGTAACGTATCACAGATGCATTGCGCCGCCGTAACTTAGGGCGCAAGTTCCGTATTCAGAAATAACTTGCGCCCTAAGTTACGGCGGCGTAGTTTAAATGTGTCGGCGTAAGCCCGCCTAATTCAAATGTGGATGATGTGGGCGTGTTTTATTTAAATTACTTGTGACCCCGCGTATTTGACGTTTTTTACGAACGGCGCATGCGCCGTCCGTGAACGTTTCCAAGTGCGCATGCTCCAAATTACGCCGCAAACTGTCAATGCTTTCGACGTGAACGTAACTTACGTACAGCCCTATTCGCGAACGACTTACGCAAACAATGTAAAATACGACGCTGTTCGGTAGTTTCCGACGTCCATACCTAACATGACTTACCCCTGCTTTATGAGGGGTAACTTTACGCCGGAAAAAGCCTTACGTAAACGATGTAAAAAAATGCGCCGGGCGGACGTACGTTTCTAAATCGGCGTATCTACCTAATTTGCATATTCCTCGCGTAAATCTATGGAAGCGCCACCTAGCGGCCAGCGTAAATATGCAGCCTAAGATACGACGGTGTAAGAGACTTACGCCGGTCGGATCTTAGGGAAATCTATGCGTAACTGATTCTACGAATCGGTCGCATAGATACGACCCCGCCACTCAAGAGTTATGACGGCGTATCCGGAGATACGCTGTCGTAACTTGTATCTGAATCCGGGCCTGTATCTATATACAAGTCTGTTTCAGTAATTACATGGCAGTGCAATAGGCCCTAAGGCCCAGATTCTCAAAGGCGTTACGACGGCGCAACACCATTTGCGCCGTCGTAAGTCCTAATCTGGCCCCGGGTATCTATGCGACTGATTCTTAGAATCAGTTACGCATAGATAACCATTAGATCCGACAGGCGTAAGGCTCTTACGCTGTCAGATCTTAAATGCAATTTTTTTTCCCGCCGCTAGATGTCGCCGATGTCGTTTTCCCCCGTCGCTTACGTAAATTAGCTAATTACGACGATTCCCGAACGTACGCGCGCTCGACGCAGAGAATTTACGACGTTTCCGTAAGCCTTTGCGACGCGTAAAGTTGCCCCTGGGTCTATGAGGCGCAGCCAATGTTAAGTATGGCCGTCGTTCCCGCGTCGAAATTTAAAAAAATCTACGTCGTTTGCGTAAGACGTCCGTGAATGGCGCTGGACGCCATTTACGTTAACGTCTAAGCAAATGACGTCGGTGCGACGTCAGTTAGCGCAATGCACGTCGTAGCGTAATTTACCCGACGGAGCATGCGTAGTACGCTCGGCGCGGGAACGCGCCTAATTTAAATGGTGCCCGCCCCATTTGAATTGGGCGGGTTTTGCGCCGAGCGCTTTTACGATACACCGCCGCAAGTTTACAGCTAAGTGTTCTGAGAATCAGGCACTAACGCTGTAAACCTGCGGCGGTGTAACGTAAATCGCATACGTTACGCTGCCCAGGAGCAACGTAATTATATGTGAATCTGGGCCCATGTAACTATTGTTCTTCTGGCGTTGTGCAGGTTATTGGAGCTGCTTTACCTGTCTTAGAGATTTGTAAAGAGTGCTGCCCACCTTTTCCATCCCCAACATTGCATATGTGTGTGATTGTTTTCCAGGAGACAAGATTCCAAGTATTCCCAGTACAACTAACCTCACCCTTCCATCTTTGGCCTTGCTGAGTGCCGCAGTCCTGTTCTGGTTCTGTCTCTACTATTGTAAGTATATTATATACACTGTATATGCTAAAGGACTAGTGTTGCTAATGAATATTCGTATTGCGAATATTCGGCTCGAATATGGCATATTCGAGTATTCGCGAATATCTCGAATTTCGCGGTCAATATTCCGAATATTCTGATTTTTTCAATTTTATTTTTAGAACAGATCACATCCTAGAGATCTCCATCGACGTCTAAAAGCATTGCTGGTATGATTAGAGACCTTGGGCCGAGTAGCTGAAGCGATCATTTTATATGCGAATGCGAATATTCGGCAATAGGAATATTGCGCGATTATTTTCTCCGCCCTTCTTTTGCATCAGAGCCAATCAGAGTACTCCTACCACAGTTGTCGAAATTCCGTAATAAATATCGCATTCGCATTTTGCGAAATTTCGATAAAATATCACGAATATTCTGAGCCAATCAGAGGGCTCCTACCGCAGTTGTCGAAATTCCGCAATAAATATCGCATTCGCATTTTGCGAAATTTCGATAAAATATCACGAATATTCTGAGCCAATCAGAGTGCTCCTACCGCAGTTGTCGAAATTCCGCAATAAATATCGCATTCGCATTTTGCGAAATTTCGATAAAATATCACGAATATTCTGAGCCAATCAGAGGGCTCCTACCGCAGTTGTCGAAATTCCGCAATAAATATCGCATTCGCATTTTGCGAAATTTCGATAAAATATCACGAATATTCTGAGCCAATCAGAGGGCTCCTACCGCAGTTGTCGAAATTTCGCAATTATTTTCGCATTCGCAATAGCGAAATTTCGCAAACATTTCATTTAGATAAAATATCATATTCGGCTATATATTCGTGATATATCGCGAAATCGAATATGGCGTATTCTGCTCAACACTATAAAGGACCAATGTTTGTGGATTTTCCAAGCAATGCTTATGTAGCACTACCCCCCCGCAGGAGCTGCTGGTTATATTTTGGGTGGCACGTAGGGTAGCCACATTTCCAAACTGCCATTCATGGACACGCCCCCTCTCTAACCTTCCCCAAAAAAAAAGATGAGGGGTGAGGGGGGAAATGTAGTCTCGGGGGGTTGATGGGGAATTATCGGGTTATTTGTCAGGTGAATGTGCCACTTGCCCAGGCCCGTCGCTACAGGACAGGCAAAACAAACAATTGCTTGGGGCCCTGAGCTGGCCTGGGGCCCCCAACTTCCCCTTCCCAGGATGTAGCCGAGCTCCTCTTCCTTCCACCTGGAGTCCTGTCAGTCCGGCCGGGTACCGCGCGTGGTACAGGAGATTCCGTTTCCTGTTCCCGGCCGGACTGACAGGAAGTGCACTATCTGATAGGGGACTGGGGAAGAGGCAGGGGGAAGAGGAGCTCGGCCACGCTACAGTGGCAGCCTACAGGTAAGAAGGGGAGGTAAGAATAGAAAAAAAAATGAGTGTAGCGCTAACATAGGCTTTGCATGCGGGGGGGGGGGTGCTTGGGGGCCCCCATTTTGCTTGGGGCCCCCAAATTCCTTCAAACGGCCCTACACTTGCCACCAGATGCAGTGCCGCTTGCCACCCATAGCCTACCACCAGATGCAGTGCTGCTGTCACTCCCTCTGCATGAGCCACGTGTGTAGAAGGAAATGAGCGGCGTCACTATCTGGAGAGTGAAGATCACACCAGTCCCTGCTGCTTGCTGCTGTGTCCCGGAGAAGGAGGAGGTGCCGAGGTGGGTGGGGACAGCAGTTCTCGCTCTTGGCCTCACTGTCTGAGAGTAAATTGTCACTTGTTGCAAGATGCCAGGCAGCGCCGGCCCTAGCAACCAGTTCCGCAAATGGAGTTATTAGTTAGTAGTGGGTGGCTCTGTCCTCTATTTCATTTTGGGACATTGTATTGTCCCAGAATGAAGGTACCCGGGACAGACATGTCAATTGCAGGACAGTCCCAGGCAATCCGGGACACGTGGGCGCCTCACTGTGTCCATGCCTCACGGTGTCCATGCTTCACTGTGTCCATGCCTCACTGTGTCCATGCCTCACTGTGTCCATGCCTCACTGTGTCCATGCCTCACTGTGTCCATGACTAGACTGACTTTTAACATGGGAGTCTATGGAAGGGGTGCCCGGCTTTGAAAAATTGGTGCTCCCCAGCCGTAGTTCCCCCAGACAAACTTTGCACACTTGTAGAGGAGAAATGAGGCTACATGTGTGCCAAGTTCCGGGTCCAGGGGACCTACGACCTACGGACGGTACTGGGTCCCCAAAGTCACCAGAGAAATGACTGTTTAACATGGGAGTCTATAGAAGGGGTGCCCGGCTTTGAAAAATAGGTGCTCCCCGGCCGTAGGTCTCCCGGACAAAAAACGTTGCACAATTGTAGAGGAAGAGCGAGGCTACAATGTGCCAAATTTGGGGTCCAGGGGACCTACAGCCGGCTGGTACCGGGGCCCCAAAGTCCGGGAGATCAGGCGCAAAAAGGCGACTCGAGTATAAGCCGAGGGGGGCATTTTCAGCACACAAAAAATGTGCTGAAAAACTCGGCTTATACTCGAGTATATACGGTAATATCATTTGAGGAAAATATGCCCCCGGATTTCATTTTTAAAATCTGGTCACCTTACTGTATCATAATGAGCATAAAGTAGAGTTTTGCAGGTCCATGTAACATCTGCTGAATTTCATTCTTTGTAGGACATAAAGCAGATCAGGAAGAGGGTCAATTTGGCTTCATATTCCTGACTGAAAAAAATTCCCATCACCTCTGCAGAAGCTCCACCATCAAATACCTATCAAAAATACTGAAATGTTATCCACACTCAGGAGCAAGGAGAAGGTCTGGCATTTTTTTTTTATGGACAGCTCAGATATGGCGGAAATCCTTACAAAGACAGAAGGAACACGTAACCATAATAGCATGAAGGGGGATAAAAGAGCTTTCAACTTATTCTTGAACTTAAAGCAGAACTTCGTGTTGTTATTCCCAATTCCTCTTTGGCACCACCTTCTTTAGATAGTTTGCCCATGTGCAAAGAGCTACTGCACATGTGCGCGCACACACGCTGATTTCTGGCAATTGACCTTGTGAGTACTTGCGGCTTTTTTGCCCAATGCGCAAATATTGTGGGGCTCTCTTTTTTGACCTTAAAGCGGAGTTCCGGCCACAATTTCACTTTTTAAATATAAATACCCCTGTAATACACAAGCTTAATGTATTCTAGTAAAGTTAGTCTGTAAACTAAGGTCCGTTTTGTTAGGTTGTTACAGCATTTAGACACTTTATAAAATAGAAATTGACTGGGGCCATCTTAAGTGTGGGCATCATGAAGCCAGACTGTATGACTTCCTGGATTTCAGCCTTGCAGACCTCGCACGTGCTCAGTGCTGCACAAGCAGTGTCAGATCTGGTTTCAGCACCTGTGCTGTCCAAGTCACATGATTCTTTGAGACTGGGGAGTGCACAGACTCCTGGAAAGTTACACCCACTACATTCCCAGGAGTCTGTGCGGTGTAGGTTAGGAAGCATTAAGCACCTAGGTGCAGGAAGTGGGAAGATTAACTATTCTGCCTAGCAACAACACTTTGAAGGCATCCAAAAAAATAAAAATTTTCGGAAAGGACTAATGACATTTTTTTTAAAACTACTGATGTAATGTTATATTTATGGGTGGAACTCCACTTTAAGGCCCTGTACACACGGGCAAGTTTGTTTTCCCTGACGAGATTCTTGGCAAGAATCTTTTGCCGCCTGAGTGTACACACGGGCCCAGATTCAAGAAGCAATTGCGCCTGTATAACCATAGGTTACACGGCGCAATTGCTTACTTGCTCCGGCGTTACGAATGCTCCTGATTCAGGAACATCGTAACGCCGACTGCAGCCTAAAATCTGCGTGGCATAAGGCTCTTATGCCACGCATATTTTAGGTTGCATTCTTGCGATGACCGCTACCATTGTGCTCAGTGTATAGTATGCAAATTGCATACCAACACCGATTCACAATGTTGCGCGAGCCCTGCGTATGCAAGTTACGTCGTTTCCGTACGGCGTGTTTAGCGTAAGGCTGCCCCTTCTAAAAGTAGGGGCAGCCAATGCTAAAGTATACCCGTCGTTCCCGCGTCGCGAAATTTGAATTTCACGTCGTTTGCGTAAGTGATTCGTGAGTAGCGCTGGACGCCATTCACGTTCACTTGGAAGCAAATGACGTCCTTGCGACGTCATTTGCCGCAATGCACGTCGGGAAAGTTTCCCGACGGAGCATGCGCTCGGCTCGGGAGCGTGCCTAATTTAAATGATTCCCGCCCCCTACGGGATCATTTACATTAGGCGCCCTTACGCAGGGCAATTTTACACAGCGCACACGCAATTTACGTAGCTACTGCCCCTGTAAATCGCGGGTAGCGCAGTAAATTTGCGGTGGCGCAGGGCAAAAACGTTGCCCTGCGCCTCCGCAAGAAAGGGGCAAATCTACCTGAATCTGGGCCACCGACCTTTCAAAAGAACCGCTGTTCTCTTGAAAGGAAAGAACGCGGTGACGTCATCGCGTAGCTTAAATGCCTTAAGCTACGCCGCCGCAAAGTTGCGGCCATCTACGTGAATCTAGGAAATAGTATACACACACACAATATACACACACAGTAAACATACACACACTGAAAAGGTACTGGAGAGGTGGAGCAGCTATAATCTTGGGATTTTTTTTTAAAGAACACAGATTTTTACATACTGTCCCTAGTTTTACTGAGGCTGGCAACCCTGATGGGGCCCCCTAGTGGCATGGGGCCCTCGGGAAGTGCCCGAATGGTCAGTCCGCCCCTGCTTCTGAGCCTGTATTTGTCAGTATGCTTGGAATAGTGTCTGAGCTGGGAAGCCCTATGACCAGGTAAGTGAGGCCTGGGTCATTTGCAGTGGCCCCTCCGGTGTTAAGCACTACAATTACCTTAATCCATACACTAGCATCCCAGTCCTCTGGTCTTCAGCATTACCGAATAGTAGGTAGATACGTGCATTCCCGTTCGTACGAATGTTATTTTCGTACGAAAATGTTCATTTTCGTACCCGCAGAATAATGTGTACATACGAAAAAATTTAAGCACCAAAATACGAAAACGACGGGATTACGAATGAGTCGCATAACGAACAACCGCAAATACGAACGAACGATCCGACGAAAATACGACAAAACGAAAACGGCAAAAGAACGAATATGACATCTATAACAAAAGACTTGCATTCTGTATTTTGTTTGAATCCTTGTTCTGTTCGTATTTTGATTTTCAGTCGTATGTTCATATGACATCTAACAAAAGATTTTCATTCTGTATTTTGTTTGAATCCTTTTTCTGTTTGTATGTTTATATGACATCTAACAAAAGATTTTCATTCTGTATTTTGTTTGAATCCTTTTTCTGTTTGTATGTTTATATGACATCTAACAAAAGATTTTCATTCTGTATTTTGTTTGAATCCTTTTTCTGTTTGTATGTTCATATGACATCTTATAACAAAAGATTTGTATTCTGTATTCTGAATTCCTTTTTTCTGTTCGTAATTTGGTTTCAAAATACAGAATGCAAATCTTTTGTTATAGATGTCATTTTCGTTTTTTGAATGGACAGTGAGTGTAGTTAGTGAAGCAGCTTCTCTTTTGTGCTGAGTACAGTAGTACAGTAAAGCCAACTAAACTTTTCTGTGGATTTTCGTCTGAAGGGAGATCAGTTGGCCAGACTTTTGAACCTGGAACCCAAAAATGTTTTTCTGATGGAGTTTAAAAACGAACGAACGTTCGGTAAAACGATCGTTTTTATGTTTGTTGTTCAAAAAGTCTGACCAAGTGTATGGGGCTTAACAATAGTTAATATGGATGAGCCGCGTGTTGAAAGTGCCGCGAATCCCGCGATATATTTACGAAAGTGCAAAATGACGAAAATTCACGAAAATTATTGTCTAACAAGTAACGAACATGAATTAAACAGAATAACCAACCATCCCGCATGTACGAAAATAAAACGGTAACCAAAATACGAAACGATCGGAATACGAAAAAATCGCGTCGTACGAAAAACGAACGGGAACGAACAGGAAAACGGGCATCTTACGAAAAACGAACGGGAACGAACCTACGGAACGATACGAAACAGAACAAAAAAAACGAAAAAAAATTCTGTGCACATGTCTAATAGTAGGGTACTTCTGGAAGCATCCACAGCCCTTGGTGATCATGTGGATGCAACTCATTTGTTAGTCTACTGATGCCAGGATGAGGTGGGCCTCAGTTGACAGGTCACTTTTACCAGACTCAGCATGGCAGAAGATCACAGGACCATAGGTCATGGTAAGCATAAGTATGTCACAGAAACTTTATTTAAGAAAAAAAATGACAAATGCCGCGTACAAACAATCGGATTTTCCGTCGGAAAAACCTTGGATGTTTTTTCAGACGGAATTCCGCTCAAGCCTGGCTTGCATACACACGGGTCACACAAAAGTTCTCGGAACTTTCGACCGTCAAGAACGCGGCGACGTACAACACTACGACGAGCCAAGAAAATTAAGTTCAATGCCTCCGAGAATGCGTCAAATTGTTTGTGAGCGTGCTTCGGAATTTTGCGCGTCGGAATTGCTACAGACGATCGGAATTTACGTCAGAAAATTTGAGAAGCTGCTCTCAAATTTTTGTTGGAGGAAATTCCGACAGGAAAAGTCCAATGGAGCCTACACACGGTCGGAATTTCCGACCAAAAGCTCACATCGGATTTTTCTTGTCGGAAATTCCGACCGTGTGTACGGGGCATAAAAGTAAGTGCAGGGTTTTAAAGAGACCCTGGGCCATATTCTCCAATAATCTGCGGCGGCCTCGCGTAAGCTATTTACACTACGCCGCCGCAACTTACTGGAGCAAGTGCCGTATTCCTCAAACACTTGCTCCGTAGTTTGCAGAGGCGTAGTGTAAAAGGCCCGGCGTATCCCCGCGTATTTCAAAGGGGGCGGCTTGTATTTAAATTAAGCGCGCCCCCGTTTTCGATCGAACTGCGCATGCGCCGGGCTAAAAATAGCCCAGTGCGCATGCTCCAGTTCTCGGCGGAAAACGTCAATGACGCCGACGTGTGCGTCATTGACGTAAAGCCGTATTCAAGAACGACTTAGGAAAACGACGTACCCGACGGGAAAAGACGACGCGGACCCGACGCCATACTTAACATGGCGTACGTGGGACTGGCGTAAGGTTACCCCCTCATATAGCAGGGGTAACCTTACGCTTACGCAAACGACGTAAGCGACGGTTACGCGACGCGATTTCGTTCGGGAATCGGCGTATCAGGCTCATTTGCATAAACAAATGAGACCTGAACGTAAACGCCACCTAGCGGCCGGCGGAGTAATTACATTTAAGATCCGACAGTGTAAGTGACTTACACATGTCGGATCTTCAGCGTATCTATGCGAAAATGATTCTAGGAATCAGTCGCATAGATACGCGGGCCAAAAAAGAGAGATACGACGGAGTATCCTGAGATACTCCGTCGTAACTCTACTCAGAATATGGCCCTCTGTCATCAGTTTAAGAAATACATACTTGTAGAGGTTGCACTTCTACGGGTTCATTTTCACACATGTTTGGGGATTGTGAGAAGGTTTCTCAGTTATGGAGGCAACTGGAAAGATTTGCATCCAAAATCTCAGAAAATAACATGCGTCTCACCCTCCCCAACTGTATATTATTCACCCCTATCAAAGCATCTATCACATGAGACTGGTTCACACAATTTGTGTTTCTATACATTGGCTCATTGCATACCACTGGAAATCTACATCACTACCTACCTACAATCCAACTAAAAACAAAAATAACAATAATAACCTCATGGAAAAAATATTTCATACCCTCAACAATACAAAACATCTATTTGACAAAAAAATGGGACCCTTGGTATGCACACGCAGAACATCTTTTAAATCCCGAATGAATCATTTTCATAACTAAAAGCACACTCAGGAATTTAAGAAGTATATGTATCTCAAAGCGGGGGTTCACCCTAAAAAAAAAATTCAAACATTGCCGACCTATGAGACCGACACTATGCTGCTGTTTTTAAAAAAAAAAAAATTGGCGTACATACCATTTTAGGGCTATTTTCACCCCCGGCTTCCCCGCGGGAGTGGGCGTTCCTAATCACAGGCTATGATTGAAGTGCAGTCCTCCTTCACTTACCTCATCCTTCCATTTTTGTTTTAACCACTTCCCGACCGCCTCATGTAGATATACGTCGGCAGAATGGCACGGACAGGCACATCAACGGACCTGTACATGCCTGCCTAGACGTGGGTGGGGGGTCGGGACATGCTGTGGTCGGGTTCCCTCGGGGAGCGATCCGGGACGACGGCGCGGCTATTTGTTTCTAGCCGCTCCGTCGCGATCGCTCCCCGGAGCTGAAGAACGGGGAGAGCCGTATGTAAACACGGCTTCCCCGTGCTTCACTATGGCGCTGCATCGATCGAGTGATCCCCTTTATAGGGGAGACTCGATCGATGACGTCATTCCTACAGCCACACCCCCCTACAGTTGTAAACACACACTAGGTGAACCCTAACTCCTACAGCGCCCCCTGTGGTTAACTCCCAAACTGCAACTGTCATTTTCACAATAAACAATGCAATTTAAATGCATTTTTTGCTGTGAAAATGACAATGGTCCCAAAAATGTGTCAAAATTGTCTGAAGTGTCCGCCATAATGTCGCAGTCACGAAAAAAAATCGCTGATCGCCGCCATTAGTAGTAAAAAAATAAAAATGCAATAAAACTATCCCCTATTTTGTAAACGCTATAAATGTTGCGCAAACCAATCGATAAACGCTTATTGCGATTTTTTTTTTACCAAAAATATGTAGAAGAATACGTATCGGCCTAAACTGAGGAAAAAAAATGTTTTATATATGTTTTTGGGGGATATTTATTATAGAAAAAAGTAAAAAATATTGCATTTTTTTCAAAATTGTCGCTCTATTTTTGTTTATAGCGCAAAAACTAAAAACCGCAGAGGTGATCAAATACCACCAAGAGAAAGCTCTATTTGTGGGGAAAAAAGGACGCCAATTTTGTTTGGGAGCCACGTCGCACGACTGCGCAATTGTCTGTTAAAGCGACGCAGTCCCGAACTGTAAAAACACAGGCTGCATATTGGTCCGGGGCTTAAGTGGTTAAATGTCCTTATTTCTTCTGAGAAATCCTCACTTCCTGTTCTTCTGTCTGTAACTCCACACAGTAATGCGAGGCTTTCTCCCTGGTGTGGAGAAAGCCTCTTGAGGGGGGAGGGGGGCGAGCAGGAGAGTCAGGACACCCACTAACACACAGCACTTTTCTCTATGAGTGAGTGAGTGAGTGAGTAACTTGTATAGCGCAACAAATGCGAACTTAATCGCCTCAAGGCGCTTGGCATCCAGAGTTGTACAGGTCTTTCAGAAGAAGTGGGTCTTTAGTTTTTTCCTAAAAACCCGATGGTTTTCTTCCAAGCGGATGGTAGTGGGTAGAGCATTCCAGAGCCGAGGTCCTTGGACCGAAAATCTACGTTCTCCCTTAGATTTGTAGTGGGATTTAGGGATTTGGAGAAGGTTTTGGTTGGTTGACCGGAGCATGCGCTTGGTGACGTAGGGTTTTATTTTCTCGCTTAAGTATTGAGGAGCGTTCCCCTGTGTACATTTGTGGGTGAGGCAGAGCGTCTTGAATGTCACCCGGTCCTGTACGGGCAGCCAGTGGAGGGACCTCAAGACCAGGGAGATTGGTTCCCACGGCTTTTTACCTGTTACCAGTCTGGCTGCCGTGTTCTGGACGACTTGTAGACGTGAAATCTGGTATTTTGGTAGTCCTAAGTAGAGGGAGTTTGCGTAGTTGAGTCGTGAGTTGATGATTGTTCCCACTACTACTGCCGTGTCCTCTTCTGGGATGAAGGGGATGAGTCTACTTAGCATGCGGAGCAGATGATGAGAACCGCTGAAGACTGATCCTATTTGTGGATTCATCGTCATGTCTGAGTCAAAGATGACTCCGAGACTTTTGACTTTATTGCTTGGCGCAGGGATCGACAAATCCCGGGCGCCAGGTCGCCATGGCGACTAGAAATAGTGTCCTGGCGGCTTGGCTTGGAAGGTGGGCAAAAAAAAAAAAAATTTGTCAGCTGGCGCCATCTGGTGGTGGCCGTTGGCATTACAAGTTAAACAGCAATTCTAATGTCATTTTTCACTATTTTCACTGCCATCTTCTTCCCTCTAATTAGAACCCCCAAACATTATATATATTTTTTATCCTAACACCCTAGAGAATAAATTGGCGATCGTTGCAATACTTTCTGTCACGCCGTATTTGCGCAGCGGTCTTACAAGCGCACTTTTTTGGGAATTTTTTTTTTGAATTAAAACATAAGACAACAGTAAAGTTATCCCCATTTTTTTTAATATTATGAAAGATAATGTTACGCCGAGTAAATTCATACCCAACATGTCACGCTTCAAAATTATGTCCGCTCGTGGAATGGCGACAAACTTTTACCCTTTAAAATCTCCATAGGCGACGTTTAAAAAAATCTACAGGTTGCATGTTTTGAGTTACAGAGGAGGTCTAGGGCTAGAATTATTGCGCTCGCTCTACCAATCGCGGCGATACCTCACATGTGTGGTTTGAACACCGTTTACATATGCGGGCGCTGCTCACGTATGTGTTCGTTTCTGTGCGCAAGCTCGTCGGGACGGGGCGCGTTTTCTGGCTCCTAACTTTTTTAGCTGGCTCCTAGATTCCAAGCAAATTTGTCAACCCCTGGCTTGGCGCAATGGTTTGTCCGAGGATGGTGGGTGGTGTCCCTGTGGTCCTAGAAATGGATTTCCTATTTGTGTGAAAGGGAGAAAGCCTCGCATTACTGTGTGGAGTTACAGACAGAAGAACAGGAAGTGAGGATTTCTCAGAAGAAATAAGGACATTTAAAAGCAAAATGGAAGGATGAGGTAAGTGAAGGAGGACTGCACTAAGGTAAAGGAAGCTATTTAGGGAAAAAATAATTAGCTGGATTCACGTAGGGCGGCGTATGTTTGAGCCGGCGTAGCGTATCGTATTTACGCTACGCCGCCGTAAGTTAGAGAGGCAAGTGCTGTATTCACAAAGCACTTGCGTCCTAAGTTACGGCGGCGTAGCGTAAATGTGCCGGGCTAAGCGCGCCAAATTCAAATTGTGAAGAGGTGGGCGTGTTTTATGCAAATGAATCGTGACCCGCCGTGATTGACGTTTTTTACGACCCAGTAAAAATTGACCCAGTGCGCATTGCTCCAAATTACGCCGCAAAGTCTTATTGGTTTCAACGTGAAAGTAAATTACGCCCAGCCTCATTCACGGACGACTTACGCAAACGACGTAAAAAATTCAAAATTCGATGCGGGACCGACATTGGCTAGGCCAGCTTTTTGTTGGACTAACTTTACGCCTGAAAACGCCTTACGTAAACGGCGTATCTTTACTGCGACGGGCAAGCGTATGTTCGTGAATAGGCATATCTCGCTGATTTACGCATTCTAGGTCGTAAATCAGCGTTCACGCCCCTAGCGGCCGGCCGAAATAGACAGCTAAGAGACGACGGGCGCAGGCCGTCGTATCTTAGCTAGATTTAAGTGTATCTCATTTTGAGAATACACTTAAATATACGACGGCGCAGATTCAGAGTTACGACGGCGTATCTACTGTTACGCCGGCTTAACTCTTTCTGAATCTGGCTAAATGTTTCCTTTACAACCCCTTTAAGAATAACCTGATAGTATACAAGGAAACTTTGCCTAAATAATTCTATCACCTACTCTACTGTATATGTAAACATTCTGGGCCAGATTCACAAAGAGATACGACGGTGTATTATCTACAGATACACCATCGTATCTCTGACTTACACTGGTCCTATCTATGCGCCTGATTCATAGAAGCAGTTACGCATAGATAGGGCGAAGATCTGACAGTGTTACACTGTGTTACACTGTCGGATCTTTTTTTTTTATTAAAAATGGCGCCGGGGGCGTTCCCGCTGATTTACACTGAATAATATGTAAATCAGCGAGATACGCAAATTCACGAACGTACACGGACCCGACGCTGTGTTCTTACGTCGTTTCCGTAGCGCGGTACCCGTCGTATACTTACCCTTTCTAAAAGCAGGCGCAGCCAATGTTAAGTATGGCCGTCGTTCCCGCGTCGAATTTGATTTTTTTTACGTAGTTTCCGTAAGTCGTTCTCGAATACGGAACTACGTAGTTTACGTACGCGTCGCAACCACTGACGTCCTAGCGACGTCAGTGGGAGCAATGCACGCCGGGAAATTTCGCGGACGGCGCCTGCGCATTTAAATCGGCGCGGGAACGCGCCTGATTTAAATATGACACTCCCCTAGCCGCGGAATTTGAATTCCGCTGGGGGATTTAGGATCCGCCGTCGCAAGTTTGGAGGTAAGTGGTTTGTGAATTAGCCACTTGCCTCCTAAACTTGCGGGAGCGGATCTTAATTCACGTAGATCGAGGGGATCTATAGATCCGCTGAGCTACGTGAATCTGGCCCTCTGTATGTAAACATTCTGGGCCATATTCTGAGTAAAGTTACGATGGAGTAACTCAGGATACTCCATCGTAACTCCCTTTTTTGACCCGTGTATCTATGCTCCTGATTCTTAGAATCATTTTTGCATAGATACACTTAAGATCCGCCATCTGTAAGTCACTTACACTGGCGGATCTTAAATGTAATGACGCCGGCCGCCGCTAGATGGCATTTACATGAAGGAGTCATTTGCATATGCAAATGATCCTTCTACGCCGATTCACGAACGAGTTCGCGTCGCGTAACCGTCGCTAACGTCGTTTGCGTAAGCGGAAACTTACCCCTGCTATATGAGGGGTAAGTTTCCGCAAGTCTCGCGTAGGCCATGTTACGGATGGCGTCGGGTCCCCGTCGTGTTTTTTCGTCGGATACGTCGTTTACGTAAGTCGTTCTTGCATACGACTTTACGTCAATGACGCACACGTCAGCGTCATTGACGTTTTCCGCCGAGAACTGGAGCATGCGCACTGCGCTTTTCGCAGCCCGGCGCATGCCCAGTTCTTTTGTATCGGGGGCGCGCTTCATTTGAATAGAAGCCGCCCCCTTGGAGATCCGCCAGGCTACGCCGGGACACTTACACTCCGCTGTCCCAACTTATGGAGCAAGTGTTTGGGGAATACAACACCTGCTCCAGTAAGTTGGGACAGCGGAGTGTAAGTGCCCTAAGCGCAGCAGGCGGAGATTTACTCAGAATATGGCCCTCTGTAATGATGAAACCTGGACGCTGTATTTCTCTTGATATATGATGTCACATTTTGTACATAATAAAAAGTTTGTAAACAAAAAAAAAAGATACATACTTGCAGTATTTTTTGCTTCCATAAATGATTTTTATGTACTTGCCTCTGAATAGAAAATGTCACAATTCCAGAAAGGTCAATTCTCTTGCACACTCCCTTCTACTTGAATTGTACAGCTCTCTTCTCTTCTGGGATTTTCAAATGTACACACGGCCGGGAATCTCGTCAGGAAAACAAAAACGTTGGTTTTCCTGCCGAGATTCCCGGCAAGCTTTCCTTGCTCGCAGAATGTACACACGGGCCATTCAAAAGAACCGCCGTTCTTTTGAATGGCAAGAACGCGGTGACGTCGTCGACTACGACGAGCATGCGCTCGTCAGATTCGATGCCGTCGCCGCCAATCTTGCAACACCCTACACTATGCCTTGTATGCTACCGCGCATGCATCGAAGTCTTTTCGAGCATGCGCAGGTTTACCCTACGGACAGGTAAGTATACACACGCTCGGTTCTCTAATTTTTCTCGTCGAGATTTCCGGCAGTTTTCCCGACGAGAAACTAGGGGTGCAACGGATCGTCACCGATCCGTGATCCGAACGAGCCACCCCGTTCGGATCGGCACACCCTGCGATCTGCGGAGGCGTGTCACGCTGTGCTCTGGCAAGCAGACTTGGAGAGGGAATGTTAGCAGTGAAGCACTGGTGTGAGAGGAGGGGGGGGGGGGGGAAAGCACAATTCAGGGGTGGATTAAAGAGGAAGCAGGTGAGGCTGTTTGGGACTTGTTAAAAGTACTATCTTTACTACCGTATTTATCGCGGTATGACGCGCTCCCGCGTATAATGCGCACCCCTAAAGTGACCCCCAATCCTGTGGAAAAAAAGTTATTTTTGTACTTACAGTTTTGGTGTCTTGCGCGGCGGCCTCGTCGGGTCCGGCGTCCTTCTGCGGCTTTGGGTGTCCTCTTCGGCGGGTCCGGCATCCTTCTGATGGTTCGGGTGTCCTTCTGCGGCTTCGGGTGTCCTTCTGCGGCGTCCTCCCCGCTCGTTTCCAGCGCTGAGTTTTGAATACTGCGCCAGCATATACCGAGCGCAGTACACTCGGGCAGGCTCGGCAACTGTCGCGCTCACGTCCTGTACGTCCAGGACGTGACCGCGGAAGAAGCCGAGACTGGCCGACTATACCCGAGTGTACTGCGCTCGGTATATGTCGGCGCAGTATTCAAAACTCGGCGCGGGAAAGCGGGTATTGGCGTATATCGCGCACCCATGATTTTGCCCTGATTTTCAGGGCAAAAAAGTGCGCGATATACAACGATAAATACGGTATATGTGTGTATATATATATATTTTTTTTTTTTTGGACCAATGAAAACTGACCCTTTTTTTTTTTTTTGCTGACCCGAAAATAATCCGATCCGTGACTCCTGATCCGAGGATTGATCCGATCCGTGAGTTTTTTGATCCGTTGCACCCCTACGAGAAACCATACGCACGCTCGGTTTTCTCGGCAAAAAGCTCTCCCGACCTGATTGGCTGGGAGGAGAAGCAGGGACCGCTGGGACACGGAGAAGATGGAGAGGGGAAGCCGCGACCTGAATGGGGTAAGTGCCAATCGATCGATGAGTGAGGTGGCGCCCGGGGGGGAAGTTGGTGTTGGTTGGCGGGCTGGAGCGACTGAGGGGGGTAGATGTCTCAGGTTTGTTTGCTGCCAGGGCCGATCCTAGGGTCACAGGCGCAGAAATGGGCGCAGAAATATTTCTGGCACCACCACATGGTCGTCATCATTTTACCAACTCCTCCCCTTTACAAATGTTTCTATGGCAACGACTTAACCACAGAGATGTTCCCCCACGAAGTCTTCATTACCCCGGGATCCTTACATGATCTCTTATCAATAAACAAAATACAGGAAGAGAAGCAGAGTACTTTATTGGGACCTGGAGGGGGGGCCTCTGTGATGGACACAGAGAGGGCTTCAGTTTGATGTTCGGCGCCCCCACCTCTGCAGGCGCAATGCACCCTGCCTAGGATCGGCCCTGTTTGCTGCCACCCCCCCCCCCCCCCTGACCAATGGAGCACCAGCCGTCACTGGTAGTCATCATTGGAAGCCTGTGTCCCAGGGTGACAACGCATCCTGTCTACACAATTGGTAGACAGGATAAGACCGTTGTCACCAGATACTTCCTGTTATAGTTACAGGGCAGGATCACCACCAGGGATTATTTTAACCACTTCCATACCGGGCACTTACGCACCTTCCGGCCCAAGCCAATTTTCAGCTTTCAGCGCTGTCGCACTTTGAATGACAATTACGCGGTCATGCTACACTGTACCCAAACAAAATTGGCGTCCTTTTTTCCCCACAAATAGAGCTTTCTTTTGGTGGTATTTGATCACCTCTGCGTTTTTTTTTTTTGGCGCAACAACTAAAAAAAGACTGAAAATTTTGAAAAAAAATAACGTTTTTATTTTTTTCTGTACATTTTTTGTAAATAAGTAAGTTTTCTCTTTCAATTACGGGCACTGATATGGCGGCACTGATGGGCACCGATGAGGTGGCACTGATGGGCACCGATAAGGTAGTACTGATGGGCACCGATGAGGTGGCACTGATAGGCGGCGCTGGTATGCGGCACTGATATGCGGCACTGATGGGCAATCATAGGCGGCACTCATGGGCGGCACTGAAGGGCACTCATAGGCGGCACTGGGCACTCATAGGCGGCACATATGGGTGGCACTGATGGGTACTTATGGGTGGCACTGATGGGTACTTATGGGTGGCACAGATGGGCACTGATAGGTGGGCACTAGGCACGGATTGGCACTGTGGGGTGGCACTGATGGACACTGAGGGGTGGCACTGATGGATCCATGTTGCCAATCAGTGCCCATTTGTGGGCACTGATTGGCATCTTTTTCTTTTCTGTATTTTTTTTATTTATATATTTTTTTACTATTTTTTTTTTCTTGCCCATTTTTTTAATTTTATTCCCTGGTGGTCCATGTGGCAATCCGAGGGGGGGCTGCGCTGACAAACAATCAGCGCAAACCCCCCCCTGTCAGGTGAGCCGCCGATCGGCTCTCCTCTACTCGCGTCTGTCAGACGCGAGTGAGGAAGAGCCATCAACGGCTCTTCCTGTTTACATCGTGATCAGCCGTGATTGGACACGGGTGATCACGTGATAAAGAGTCTCCGTGAGAGACACTTTACCGAGATCGGTGTTGCGGGGTGTCAGACTGACACCCCGCAACAACGATCGCCGCGATGCGCGCCCCCGGGGGGCTCAATATCCTGAGGACGTCATATGACATCCAGTCAGGATTAGGCAACCACTTTGCCGCCGTCAATCTGTCATTGGCGGGCGGCAAGTGGTTAAAGTATTATTTCATTTTGGAGAGAGCAAGGGAGGGTTATAACCTTATTCTCAATCTGTTGTGGAGATTTCCCTTCACTTCCTGTCCCATAGTCAAAACAGGAAGTGAGAGGAAATCTCCCTTCAAATTAAGGGAATTCCTTGAGGACCCCCCCAGATAACTAGAACTAGTGTCCCCATTGGAAGATTTCCTCTCTATTACTTGTCTAGGGACAACCCAAAATTAGTGTTGCTCACGAATATTCGTATTGCGAATATTCGGCACGAATATGGCATATTCGAGTATTCGCGAATATATAGAATTTCGCGGCCAATATTCGCTATTCCGAATATTCGCATTTTTTCAATTTTATTTTTAAAACAGATCACATCCTAGTGATCTCCATCGACGTCTAAAAGCATTGCTGGTATGATTAGAGACACTGGGCCGAGTAGCTGAAGCGATCATTTTATATTGCCGAATATTCGCAATGCGAATATTCGGCAATAGGAATATTGCGCGATTATTTTCTCCGCCCTTCTTTTGCATCGGAGCCAATCAGAGTTCTCCTACCACAGTTGTCGAAATTCCGCAATCAATTTCGCATTTGCGAAATTTCGATAATATATCACGAATATTCGATTTCAGCATGAGCCAATCAGAGTTCTCCTACCGCACTTGTCGAAATTTCGCAATTATTTTCACATTCGCAATAGCGAAATTTCGCAAAAATTTAATTTGGATAAAATATCACGAATATTCGATTTTAGTGAATATTTGGCTATATATTCGTGATATATCGTGAAATCGAATATGGCGTATTCCGCTCAACACTACCCAAAATGTGGGATTTTCTTTTACTTTCACTGATAAAGGTAAACAGGACTAGAGAGGGGGGGATCTCCCTGAGGCACAGACATCAATAAAACCTGGCAGGGGTTTTAGTCCCTCTCCACTCCAAAACTAAAAAAAAGTTTTGCTGTAATGAAACCGCAGAGGTGATCAAATACCACCAAAAAGAAAGCTCTATTTGTGGGAACAAAGTGATAAAAATTTAGTTTGGGTACAGTATTACACGACCGCGCAATTGTCATTCAAAGTGCGACAGCGCTGAAAGCTGAAAATTGGTCTGGGCGGGAAGGTGTGTAAGTGCCCGGTATGGAAGGGGTTAAAATATTGGATTTATTAGGAAAAATGGATTTCATTCCTACACGCTGAGCTCCGCCAGGCACTGTGCAGTATATATAACAATCTGTATATGTGCGGAACACCTTTTCTGAGGCTGAAAATGTACAACTTATTGCAAAGGGAGAAGTGTGGAGGTAAGTGATGTTTGGGCTGGGGGTGTGTCCCCGTGTCTGGAGACCGTGTGTTGTGTTACCAAGCTCCTCCTTTTGTTTGCCTGGACCCCTTTACATTACACAGCACCCCGCACCTCTGGGCCCCTTTACATTACACAGCACCCTGCACCTCTGGGCCCCTTACATTACACAGCACCCTGCACCTCTGTACATTACACAGCACCCTGCACCTCTGGATGCCTTTACATTACACAGCACCCTGCACCTCGTTACATTACACAGCACCCTGCACCTCTGGGCCCCTTTACATTACACAGCACCCCACAGCTCTGTGCCCCTTTACATTACACAGCACCCCACAGCTCTGGGCCCCTTTACATTACATAGCACCCTGCACCTCTGGGCCCCTTTACATTACACAGCACCCTGCACCTCTGTACATTACACAGCACCCTGCACCTCTGGATGCCTTTACATTACACAGCACCCTGCACCTCGTTACATTACACAGCACCCTGCACCTCTGGACCCCTTTACATTACACAGCACCCTGCACCTCGTTACATTACACAGCACCCTGCACCTCTGGACCCCTTTACATTACACAGCACCCTGCACCCCTGGGCCCCTTAACATTACACAGCACCCTGCACCTCTGGGCCCCTTTACATTACACAGCACCCTGCACCTCTGGGCCCCTTTACATTACACAGCACCCTGCACCTCTGGGCCCCTTTACATTACACAGCACCCCGCACCTCTGGACCCCTTTACATTACACAGCACCCTGCACCTCTGGGCCCCTTTACATTACACAGCACCCTGCACCTCTGGGCCCCTTTACATTACACAGCACCCTGCACCTCTGGACCCCTTTACATTACACAGCACCCTGCACCTCTGGACCCCTTTACATTACACAGCACCCTGCACCTCTGTACATTACACAGCACCCTGCACCTCTGGATGCCTTTACATTACACAGCACCCTGCACCTCGTTACATTACACAGCACCCTGCACCTCTGGACCCCTTTACATTACACAGCACCCTGCACCTCTGGACCCCTTTACATTACACAGCACCCTGCACCTCTGGGCCCCTTAACATTACACAGCACCCTGCACCTCTGGGCCCCTTTACATTACACAGCACCCTGCACCTCTGGGCCCCTTTACATTACACAGCACCCTGCACCTCTGGGCCCCTTTACATTACACAGCACCCCGCACCTCTGGACCCCTTTACATTACACAGCACCCTGCACCTCTGGGCCCCTTTACATTACACAGCACCCTGCACCTCTGGGCCCCTTTACATTACACAGCACCCTGCACCTCTGGGCCCCTTTACATTACACAGCACCCTGCACCTCTGGGCCCCTTTACATTACACAGCACCCTGCACCTCTGGGCCCCTTTACATTACACAGCACCCTGCACCTCTGGGCCCCTTTACATTACACAGCACCCTGCACCTCTGGGCCCCTTTACATTACACAGCACCCTGCACCTCTGGGCCCCTTTACATTACACAGCACCCCGCACCTCTGGACCCCTTTACATTACACAGCACCCTGCACCTCTGGGCCCCTTTACATTACACAGCACCCTGCACCTCTGGGCCCCTTTACATTACACAGCACCCTGCACCTCTGGACCCCTTTACATTACACAGCACCCTGCACCTCTGGACCCCTTTACATTACACAGCACCCTGCACCTCTGTACATTACACAGCACCCTGCACCTCTGGATGCCTTTACATTACACAGCACCCTGCACCTCGTTACATTACACAGCACCCTGCACCTCTGGACCCCTTTACATTACACAGCACCCTGCACCTCTGGACCCCTTTACATTACACAGCACCCTGCACCTCTGGGCCCCTTAACATTACACAGCACCCTGCACCTCTGGGCCCCTTTACATTACACAGCACCCTGCACCTCTGGGCCCCTTTACATTACACAGCACCCTGCACCTCTGGGCCCCTTTACATTACACAGCACCCCGCACCTCTGGACCCCTTTACATTACACAGCACCCTGCACCTCTGGGCCCCTTTACATTACACAGCACCCTGCACCTCTGGACCCCTTTACATTACACAGCACCCTGCACCTCTGGACCCCTTTACATTACACAGCACCCTGCACCTCTGGACCCTTTACATTACACAGCACCTTGCACCTCTGGGCCCCTTTACATTACACAGCACCCTGCACCTCTGGACCCCTTTACATTACACAGCACCCTGCACCTCTGGACCCCTTTACATTACACAGCACCCTGCACCTCTGGGCCCCTTTACATTACACAGCACCCTGCACCTCTGGACCCCTTTACATTACACAGCACCCTGCACCTCTGGACCCCTTTACATTACACAGCACCCTGCACCTCTGGACCCTTTACATTACACAGCACCCTGTAC